>NC_056576.1:2541028-2583528 GCF_018340385.1 Cyprinus carpio | reverse complement strand
TTCTGGGATTAGCCTTCTTCATCCCACCCTGGCCGTCCTGTCTCTCTCGATGACGTCTGCACGCTGATGGATCTTCATTAGCTTCATTGTTTCTGACTCCAGTGCAAACAGGCCACAAAAGACCACTTCCTGCTAGTGTTGCTAAACTGTGACTGAGTCAGTCCCGGTGAACTCTGGAGCAGCTGCACGTGATCGAGAGCTTCACGCCTTCAAGGCCGGAGCGCTTCAGTTCCTAAAATCCTTTCCTGTTGCGCTGCTTAATCTGCGAAGCAAATCATGTTTAATGTGAGCTTTTTCACGTGTGTGTGTGAGTGTTTGACAACACCGCATCAGTGCATTACAACTGTTAGTGAGACGGGAGGACTCAGAAAATATGACATCATCTGTACACAAGAAGAGTCCTCGTTTTCAATACAGATCTTTAATTATATTTACTTTAAATTAAACTTTTCTCACTACAGACAAGAGGTCAAAGGTCACTAATTAAAACGATAATATATGTACGTTAAGTTATGTTTCTATTAGTGACCTTTGACCTCTTTCCTAGCTAAATAAATACAAATATTTGTTTTTCATTGCAAATAAGGTACAGACACAGGTGTGCTGACACAGACTTTAAACTGGACACAACTAATAACTGTAAAAAATAATAGAAAAAAAATAATAAAAAATAATTATTATTTGTAGTAATAAAAAAAAAATATTACAAATAATGGCTGTAAAATTTTGAAAATTGATTTTATTAATAATTTAATAATCATTATTGCTAAAATAAATAGTAACAATTATAATTTTTTACAGTTATTATTTGTGTATATATTAATATTTTTTGGTGACCTGTTACGAAGATAAATATATATATATTTTACACTGCAAATTGGCACAGACTTTAAACTAGGCACAAATAATGACTTTAAGTTTTTATTATTATTTTATTTAAAAATTATTAAATAATGTTTATTGATAAAATAAGTATTGTCAATAATATATTTAATTATTATTTGTTAGTTTTTATTAGTGACCTTTGACCTCTTACCTAGTCAAATAAATACATTTTTACACCACAAAAGAAGGTACAGACACAGGAGTGTTGACACAGAGTCTAATAAATGTATTCAAAATATTAACTATTAAATCATTTAGAATTAAAAGTGTTTTTACAGTTATTACTGAATTTCAAACCAGTGCTGACCAATTATGGTTTAGTAACCAAATCATTTTTTTCATAGAATTGTTAAAGTAATAATTCACCCTAAAAATAAAAAAACAAGGAGGTGTTCCGCTATATTCACAGTAAATGAGAGCTGCACGATTATGACAAAAATCATAATTGTGGATTATTCCCTTGAAATTGTAAGTGCGATCGTTATTTACGATTATCACCATTTACACTGAATGATGTTTTGAATTGTTATACCATTGTTTGAAGCAACTGCATGCCATATTTTAATATAAAAAAATAAACCGGCTGAAAACTTTTATTACCTTTCTAACGTATTAAGACTCAGATGTCAGCTATACATTGGTTTGGTAAGATATTCATGGTATTATGGTGTTATACTAAAATTAAAATAAAAACCCTTAAGATAAACTGTAGAAAGAAAAAAACACACATTATGTAATTGTGGCATTCGTAATTGTAATCACAACTAAAGATTTAATTATTATGCAGCGCTCGTTCTGAAGTTGAAGTTCCACAGAACGTCTCTGGAGGTCATGAGGGTGTAAACGATCGTCTCGGGTGAGCTGTGTCTTTAAGGAACTGAACTGGAGTCAGAAGGAGAACGAGTGGCTGGTTGAGGGAACTAGTCTGTGTGTAACGGGTCAGTCAGGTGGAAGGGCAGTCAGGTTTGTGTGGGTTTGATTGGTTTGGTAGTGTGTGATGGAGTGTGTGGTCAGGCCTGTATGTGTCCATGCGCTCGTCTCGTCTGTGTGACGGCCTCGACTCATATCAGCTTTCAGACGCTCACTGTGACCACTGGATCTCACTGCATGTTAACGCCACATACACCCTGCGCCTGTGTGTGTTGTGTTTTGGGTTGTGAGTGAGTGTGAGGGAGGGAGTAGTGTGTGTGAGTGTGTGTGTGAGAGAGAGAGAGAGAGAGAGTGGAGTGTGTGTGTGTGTGTGGTGTGTGTGTGTGTGTGTGTGTGTGTGTGTGTGTGTGTGTGTGTGTGTGTAAGAGAGAGGCATCGACAGATTCACACTGACGATTCCAAGCCGAGTTGCAGGATACAGGTTTATTAACGTGAGGTTCAAAGGTCGTACCATGAGTTTTGGCACATTTCCACACGGCAGGGTTTGGATCGTGAGTTTGGAGGCAGAACTGTGCCGACTCTGCCAAAAACATGCTTATCATGAAGCGGAACCGCTGGAGTTACAGATGAAAGTGCACATGGAGAAATGTCATCAATTGACGTTTTTAGAAGAATTCTCCTGCACTGAAAAAAAAAAAAATTGGCTTGGACACAATTTTTACTGAGAAATTTCTTGTAATTTTCACAAATATTTACTAACAAATGGCAAGTAACACATTGAATTAAATCAGACATTTTAAAGAAAAAAATGTATTTTTTATTGTATTGTTTTATTTACAACTTTAAAAACAAGTATGGGAATATTAAACTGAAGCTTATATAATTGATATTTTTATATGGTTGTAAGAAAATATTGTTAAATAATACTGATATTGCATGATATGTTTAATACACTACTGTACCAATGAAACTAGGGTTATTGTAGTTAACTAACTAACTAATTAACTATTTGAAATAAAACTAGTAGTATCTTAATGATGCTAAAATAAGGCTGATTAAACCATGGTTTGTAACAGCATGTGTTGGGAAAAGTGTGACAAATGAAACTTAAATTATTATTATTTCAATCTCTTCAGGAAAATAGCCTTTGCTGCTGATATGGTGTTACATAATGACTGAGTAATTATAGACGGTGCAGACGTGTCACTGTGGGTTAACTAGTCCTGCTGAAGTCTGGTTTGTTGTGGTCAGTCCAAGGGTCAGCGCTCCTCCAGACCAGAGCTTTATCCCAGCTGATTAGTGATTTAGTCTCAGGCTGGAAAAGCTTCAGATCAACAAGAAACCACATTCACAACATACTCCACAACCCAACTGCGGGATGGGACTTGATTTCCTCCCTGATGAATTGATTGGATGGTGAAAATGTCTCTGTGTGAAGGAGGTTAAAAATAATGCGAGGGATTGGTGACGTCAGCTGGCGCATGCTTTGTTTGTTCTGAGTGTAATAATGTCAACAGTAAGATCAGGCACATGCGTTAAGACAGTAGAGAGCCAGTTTGGATTTCATGTGAGAAGTGGATCTGTGAGTTTTTATTTCTGTTCTTCAGCAGCTGTGACCGCGGCCGTCTGCGTCTGCTCAGGTGTCATTACGGCCAAAACTAACCTCTTAATAGCATCACTGCTGAAAGTTTACAGTCAGCATGATTTTCTTGCTTTAAAAAAAAAAAAAAAAAAAAAATCATTATTTTATTTGTCGAGGATGCATTAAATTGATCAGAAGTGACAGTAAAGACATTTCAAATGTTACAAAAAAAGAAATGCTGTTCTTTTGAATTTTCTGTTCATCTGTGAATCCTGAAAAATAAAATGCATCACAGTTTCCACAAAAATATTGTGCAGCACAACTGTGTTCAACATTGATAATAATCAGAAATGTATCTTGAGCAGCAGATCATCATATTATTATGATTTCTGAAGATCATGTGACACTGAAGACTGGAGTAATGATGCTGAAAATACAGCTGCGCATCACAGAAATAAATTACAGTTTAACAGAGATTCACACAGAAAACAGCTGTTTTAAATTATAATAATATTTCACAATTTTGAGCAGAAGAGACTATTTCGTAAAATCTAACCGACCCCAAACTTTTGAACTTTAGTCCCTGTATCTGATCGGCTCGAGCATCAAGGTCATCATCAAAGCATCAATGGCTTTGATTCATGTGAACTCATAAACCTTGTTTCAACTTCAATAAAAGAACGTAAATGATGCTTGTAAAATGTTGACACTGAAGCCTGGAGGAAATCCAGCTTTGCATCACAGGGATAAATTGTATTTTAACAGATATTCACATGGAAAACAGCTATTTTAAATTGCAATAATATTTCACAATTTCCTTGTTTTTACTGTATTTTTAATCAGATAAATGCAGCCTTGGTGAGCAGAAGTCTTCTTTGTGTTTGTGCAAAACTCACGGCCATGATCAAGTCAGAAGTGTTTTAAGAATAGAGTAGGTTGAGTCAGTCGCTGTGTTGATGTTTTTTTCTGCAGTCCCACAGGAAAGAAGTTCCGCAGTAAACCTCAGTTATCCCGATACCTCGGGAACTCGGTGGATCTGGGATGTTTCGACTTCCGCACGGGCAAAATGATGCCCGGCAAGATGCAGAAGAACAAGCACAGACTGCGCAGCGACCAACTCAGCCTGAGCAAGGTACTGAACAACACACAGCTCACGGGCATTTTCTTTTGGTCTTGGTTATTTTGGTTTTGTTAATTGGTTTTTGAAGTTGATTTGTTTTGTTGTTTTGTTTTGTGATTTTGTTCAGTGATAAACAGCAGTATTTAAAGGGATATTTCATCCAAAAATGAACATTATGTCATCATTTGCTCATCCTCATGTCGGTCCAAACATAATAAATGAAATACTGAAATAATTCATGCATTGATTCTCATGCATAGTGCAAACACGCTTGAGCTTCTGTGACAGGATTTGAATGCTGTAAACAGTGTTAGCTCATCTGTGTTTATATGCAAATAAAAGTCTAAATTACATCTGTTCTTTACTAGTTTTGGGTGAACAGACTTTTAAGGACAGAGTGGAGTTGCATGGAGATCCGTGGAGAGTAGTGTAGAGATGCGTGGAGATGTGAAGAGTTGTATGGAGAGAATTTTAGCTGTGGTAATTGTAATTATTGTATAAATATAAAAGGTGTGCACTTGTCACCTGTTTTTTTTTTAAACTTACAGCCATGATGAAATAAAGGCTTTTTAAAACTTTTTGAATAAGATTTGAGTGCCTTGGACTTCTTTTTTTCTGACGAGTTGAATCATCCCTTGGACCCAAAGAGCACAGAGACAAGGAACCTATACTCCGTGCAGCACTCCTGTTGCATTCCTTATTTCAAGGTATTGTATAAATATGGTCTGCACTAATACATTTGAGGACAAAAGACACAAGAAATTTGAGATCACAGACTTTATTAATTGCATTTCCACCCGTGTAATTTACAGATTGGAATGTCTGTGTAATCGTTTCTATTTGGGACTCACCAAGATGAGGTTATATACACAATATGTACTGGTAACAAGAATTATCCAATGCAGGGAGATGTGTTGCATGGAGAGTTGTGTAGAGTTGTGTGGAGATGCAAAGAGTTGTGCAGAGTTGCAGAAAGATGGAGATGTGTGTAGAGTTTTGTAGAGATGCGTTGAGATGCGAAGAGTTGTGTGAAGATGTGAAGAGTTGTGTAGAGTTATGTGGAGATGCAAAGAGTTGTGTGAAGATGCAAATAGTTGCATGGAGATGTGAAGAGTTGTGTAGAGTTGTGTGGAGTTGCAAAGAAATGCAATGCGTGGATTTGTGTGCAGATTAAAAGAGATGCGTGGAAATGCATAGAGTTGCGTGGAGATGCGTAGAGTTGTGTGGAGTTGCGTGAAGATTTGTGAAAATGCGAAGAGTTGCGTGGAGATGCAAAGAGATGCATGGAGATGAGTAGAGTTGTGTAGAGATGAGTGGAGATGCCAAGAGTTGTGTGGAGATGTGTGGAGAGTTTGGTAGAGATGTGTTGAGATGTGAAGAGTTGCATGGAGATGTGAAGAGTTGCGTAGAGTTATGTGGAGATTTGAAGAGTTGAGTGGGGAGTTGTGTGTAGTTGTGTAGAGTTGTGTGGAGTTGCAAAGAAATGCAATGTGTGGAGATTAAAAGAGATGTCTGGAAATGCATAGAGTTGCGTGGAGATGCGTAGAGTTGTGTGAAGTTGCGTGGAGATTTGTGGAAATGCGAAGAGTTGCATGGAGATGCAAAGAGATGCATGGAGATGAGTAGAGTTATGTGGAGATGTGCAGAGTTGAGTGGGGAGTTGTGTGTAGTTGTGTAGAGTTGTGTGTAGTTGCAAAGAAATGCAATGTGTGGAGTTGTGTGGAGATTAAAAGAGATGTCTGGAAATGCGTAGAGTTGCGTGGAGATTAAAAGAAATGTGTAGAGTTGTGTGGAGATGTGAAGTGTTGTGTGGAGTTGTGTGGAGATTACGTGGAGATTACGTGGGATTGGTGGGGGTTGGGTGGAGTTGAGTAGAGTTTTGTGTTGGATTATGTGTTTGGTTTGTGTTGTTGTATGTATGGCTGTCGAAACCCATTCTCACACCTTTATTTTTTACAGTGCTTCAACAAGCAGATGCATTTACACTTGTTCAGTTGCATCTGGAAAATGTCTCAAGCGGATTGTAGTCCATCTCAAATGTGTTTCGGAGGGCATTCACACCAGATCTTTTTATGATCGACTGACTATCCAATCAGAGAAAACCCTGCGGCTCAGTGTAAACAGGCACAGTGAGTTCATTTTGAATAAGGAAGCTGCAGATTTTCTGCAGTTATCTGCTCTCGTATGGGTTGTTTGTCCTGTAGTTTTGCGTGCTGATCCTGTGAAGCGCGTCATTGCGTGGGCTGTTAGTGTGTCTGTGCACTTCCTCGTGCATTTCTCTCAGGATTCTGATATGATCTCAACATGCAACACGCTTTCATTTTCAGTTCAGCAGACTCTCTGTATTGTTCATTTGCTCGTAATGAGTTGGTTGAAAATGCAAATCTGATTTCTCAGGATGAGGTAGGAAAGGTTTGGCTCTGGTCTCCGAGATCATGGATTTATGACTCCAGAGCCGGTCTGTGTTCGTCATGCTGGTGGACGTTATAGGTGTGTTGTTGTGTGTCTCGCTGTGTGACATTTTTGTGTCTCACTCTCATTTTTTATATTTTTTTTTTTTTTACATTTTTATTGTAATTTCTTTATTAGTTATTATTTTTTTGAATGATCCAACAGATTAAAGCAAATCCGCACATTATGGATAATACAGTTCTATGGGTACAGGAAACATCGCCTTCTCCAAATAAACATGCTTCCTATAATTGCTGAGATTGAACAGTACTTTGCCAACTGTTTAGCCCTTATTTTAGATAGCCTACCAATGCAAAGTGTTCCTGTGGCTCAGTGGTAGAGCATTGTGTTAGCAGCGCAAAAGGTTGTGGGTTCGATTCCCAGAGAACACATGTTAGGTAAAAAATGTTGTCATGAATGCACTGTAAGTCGCTTTGGATAAAAGCGTCTGCTAAATGGAAATGGAATGGAAAGTCCATGGATCACCAGCCCGTGCACATGACGTAGACTACGACTGCATCAGAGACCTCTACAGGTCGGCAGTGGGAGGTTTAATTTAGTTCAGCTGTTGTTTTTTCACAAGGGTTTTTTATATTGCCATCTTTGTGAGGAAATTTTGTCCCCATAACATAGGGAATACTTGTACCACACACACACACACACACACACACACACACAGTTTCAGTATTAGAGTTTAAGACAGGAGATGTGATGTGCAGCGCTGAATGTTAATGATCTGTAAACATCTGTAAATCAATTGTTTTGCTTCTATAAATGAGAAACTGCATGAAATCTTCCATTTCATATTTTTTATTTGTTTATGTTTAATGAGTTTTATTTATTTATTTTTTTCTTTCATGTATATGAACTTTAATTATTTGAATTTTTTAATGAGTTTTATGATGACATATTTTTGTAATTTTTGATACATTTTATGTATTTATTTAAATAAAATGTTATTTATTTTAAACAAACACTTATTGTACATATTATTTCCTAAAAATTCACTAAAATAATCAGCAACAGAACATATGATCGATAACTTGATTATACTTTATTAATTAATTAATTCTTCCATTCATTAACTGATTCATTAATTATTTTAATGACCTTTATTTATTATTATTTATGATTATGATTACGTATGATTATTTAGAATTTTATTTAAATTAATTTTATTTATATTATTATCATACATTTAAATTTATTTATGTTTTTTTTAATTGTTTTGATGAATTTGTATTTATTTATTTGTTTGGATCCTGATTTTGTACGCATGTGCAAAAATGACAAAAAATGTGTTTTATTATTTTATATTCAACAGCTGTGAAATATGCAAATGCATTATTTTCGTCCTTGTTCACTAATGGGAAACTATATGTTTTTTATTTTTTTATTTTCTAAAACCAATTCTTATTAATTGACGTGACATTTACACAGCGTATCTTTGTTTTATTCCAGCTGAACTGTCTCTGGACTCTGAGTGTGTAAACGTGTCTCTGTGTTTGTAGGGGAAGCCGGATCTGAACACAGCGCTGCCCATCAGACAGACAGCCTCCATCTTCAAACAGCCGGTCACTAAAGTGGTCAATCATCCCAACAACAAAGTCAAGACAGACCCCCAGAGAGCCACGGAGCAGCCGCGACAGGTGCCCTCATCACTTCTTCACACTCCGTTACACCTCTTTCACTCTTTGAGCACCTTTCATAACACTTTACAATAAGGTTCCGTTAGTTAATGTAATTAGTTAGTAGATTTCTGAAGATCATGTGACACTGAAGACTGGAGTAATGATGCTGAAAATACAGCTGCACATCACAGAAATAAATTACAGTTTAACAGAGATTCACATAGAAAACAGATATTTTAGTTTGCAATAATATTTAGCCATTTTTACAGTATTTTTGTTCAAATAAACGCAGCCCTGGAGAGCAGAAGAGACTTCTTGAAAAAGATCAGTAGTTTATGTCTGTCATCAGTTTCTGTATCTGATCAGCAGACGATGCATTTCAGGAACACAATGTCAGTTTAACAACAGAAATGATTAAATACATTATTTATTTGCCAGACATGCAATAAAGTGATCAAATTTAAAATGTTTATATAAAATATTTAAATGTTTATATAAAATGTATACATTTTTAATAAACAAATGGAAGATTTTATTGTGTTGTGTTGCTTAAAGTCCTTGATTTTATCACGTTGCAGCATTTTACGTGCCAATATTTTAGAAAATATAATTATGTTTGGTATTTCATACGGTCTGTTGTCACCCGTGTGAGAGATTTAATCTTATACACCGAGAACAAAAAATAATTAATAAGAGGCGAGATGGATAAATATATATATATATATATATAGACTATATATATATATATAATATAAAATATAAGATTATATATATTATATATATAATATACTATATATATATATATATATATATTTTTTAGTTTTAATCTAAATCTAGCATTGAATTAAAATGTTAGATTATAATATATGAAGATGTCAAGGCTATTTAATCAAACACCTAGGCTGTGCTGATTAACGTTAACATAGAGTCTAGTTTAGTTTACGTGAATTTTCTTGCCGTTTCTTCTCTTCCTCGGTTTCCTTCTTTTCTCTTTTGTGCGTCTTTGGGACTCTTTAATCAGCTTCAGTGATAATCACAGTCTGGCTGCAAGCCGTTATAATAGTGCAGGCTTTTTTTCCATTTAATATTGCATTTTTGTATGATTCCCATTGTCCCGTGATGTTTGGAGTGTTTAGTTTGTTTATGTTGTTGGGGTGAGCGTCGGCTCAGTGTTTCCTCCGTCTCGTATATTCCAGCAGCGAGGGAGGATTTAGCTCCACGGGCCCCGCGGCGCTCATGGACGAGCTTTATTTAATAACCCCTGCTGTGTTTATGAGCGGTTGTTGTGGTTTATGTGTCCCGCGGGCCGCTGATGTCTGAGCAGCGCTCCTCCTCTGTGTTTAGCTCCTCAGAGCTGCTCTGAGATCAGCGGCCAGCAGCTGACCTTCACTATCACTCTGCCCTGATCCAGACGCTTTTAAAGACTTGAAGATCATGTTAATGTTACTGAGGAACGAAAGAGCGCTCAGCATGTACTCATTATCAGTCATGTTGATTCAGAGTTGTTTGAATTGAGTATTATTTATAAGGTATTTATTTTATTTATATATTATATTTGTAATATAGTATTTATTATAGTTACATAACAAAAATAAAACAGTATATTATAATATAATTATATAATATAGTAATAGAATTTAATATAGAATTATATATATATATATAGTATTTTTATTTCTATTATTAATTATGAAATAGTTTTGAACTTTTATTTTTGTTTTCAGTTTTAATTTTAGTAATTTTGTGCGCTTTTGTCAATTTTTTTTCATTTCTAAAAATTTTAATTTAGCTTTATTTTTATTTCAGTTGAATCTTAGAACATTCAGTACTTCAACTTTAACGATTATTAATTAGTTTTGAATTAGCATTTAGTTTTGTATTTTCAGTTTTCATTTCAATTTTAGTTTAGGTTTAAATTTTGAGCTCTTGTCATTTTTTAATGTTTCTATTTTGTTGTATTTTTTTTTTAGTTGTAATTTATTTCAGTTTCAGTAATTTTAGCACTTCAACTTCAACTTATTTTCATTTTTTTCTATTTTTATCTCTATTGTAAGTTTAAGTTTTTATCTAATATAATAATTAATTTGATTTAAATTGAATTTATTTTGTTTAAATGTATTTTATTAAATTGTGTTTCTTTTTTATTTCAATTAACAAACATAATTTTTATACATTTTAGTTAGTAATATACATTTTAATTTAGTAATTTTAGTACATCAACTTCAACTTATTTTATTTCAGTTTTTCTTTTTTTATCTCTATTGTAAGTTTGTTTTTATTTAATATTTTATTTTATTTAAATTGATTTTTTTAATTTCTGATTTATTTCAATTAACATTTTTTTCATTTTAGTTGTAATTTGTTTTATTTCAGTTTCAGTAATTTTAGTACATCAACTTCAACTTATTTTATTTCAGTTTTTCTATTTTTATCTCCATTGTAAGTTTAAGTTTGTTATCTAATATAACATTTTATTTTATTTAAATTTTATTTTATTTTATTTCTGCTTTATTTCAATTAACAAAACAGATTTTTGAAATGGTTTTGTCAGACAGTGTTTCTTGTGTCTGGTGTGTGTGCAGCTGTTCTGGGAGAGGCGGCTGAAGGGTCTGCGCTCGTCGGACGTGTCAGAGGAGGCGCTCAGGATGATGGATCTGCCCAAAGGTGTTACAGAGTAGAGGGCTGGTTGGGTCTGGTCTGAAGGCGTTCGTTCGCGATCGCTGGCTAACATGTGGCTGTGGCGCAGGTATGGGGCCGGACTCGACGGACGAGACGCTTCTGTCGGCCATCGCTAGCGCGCTGCACATGAGCTCGGCGCCCATCACGGGTCAGACGTCCTCGGCGGCCGAGAAGAACCCGAGCATATGGCTGAACACATCGCAGCCGCTCTGCAAGGCCTTCACCGTCACAGACGACGACATACGGTAAGACTCTGGACAGGTCAAAGGTCAAAGCCTCGCTCGTTTCTAACAGAATGCATCAGTCTCACGCCACATTACTGTACACAAAACATCAGATGTGTTACTTTATAGCCTTTATATTTAATACATTATAAAAATATCTTAATGCATTAAATATGCCTTTTCATCTAATATTTTATCATCTAATACTATATTTTATTGTTTCAATTTAATAAATTAATTGTGCCTATATATTTTATTTTTTACTTTTAATGCATTAATTGTGCCTAAGGTTTTGATCTAATATTTTATCATCTAATATAATATTTATTTTTTTCATTTTTTTTATTTTTTTTTATTTTTTATGTTTATTTGTTTCTATTTATTTTTTTGTATTTTTATTTTTATTTTTTTTTAATTTTGAATAAGGTTATTTATTTATTTGTTTTTATATATTTTATTTTTTATTTTTATTTTATTTTTTAATTTTAATGCATTAATTTATTTTTTATTATGTTTTTTTTTTTATCTTTTATTGCATTAATTGTGCCTATATATTTTTTATATATATATATATTTTTTTTTTAATTTTAATGCATTAACTGTGCCTATATATATTTTTATAAATATATATTTTTTTTACTTTTAATGCATTAATTGTGCCTATATAAAATAGGCCTAAATAAAACATTTTATATAAAACTTTTTTAGAAAATAAGTTTTTCATCTCATATTTTATAATCTAATATTATATTTTATGTTTTAGTTTTAATGCATGAATTGTGCCTATATATTTTATTCTTTTAATTTTAATACATTAATTGTGCCTTGTAATACACCTAATAATGATCTCATGAATACTAACAGTTATAATATATTATAATGCTTATAATGACATATAACTATTTAATTAAGGTTCTCTTCTAATATTTATATTTTATTTTAACTCTGCTTTATTTCATTTTACAAAATAATTTTAATGTAACAATAACAACACTGGAAACACTTTACTGGAAGCCTTTATATATAATGCATTATAAAAGTATTTGAGAGCATTAATTATGTAAAAATTTGTAATTTGGAATCATTTTTTTTGGTTCTTATGTCATCTGCTATGTTGATTTTTTTTCTTGTTGCAGCAATATTTTATGCATTCATCGGGGGTTCCTCTCAATCAGGTCGATGGGATTCAGTGTCACAGTTCAAGCCGAGCTGAGAACCTTCCCGCTTCTCCTGAGATTGATGCACGAGAGTCATTTCGTTCCAGCTCTGGTGCTAAATTGGATGCTTGCTGTTTGAAAAACACAAGTGAAATAAGATTTTCCTGCTGTAGTTGTTTCGAGTCTGGGGTTTCCTCAGCATACGGATGAGACGCTGGGCCTGTGCTGTGGTGCAGTGGTTAAACACTTTGAATAAATGAGTCGGACAGATCAGGAACGACTTTAACGGACCAATAACATGGGTTTTCCTCAGTATCTGTGTGAGAGGGAATGACTGTAATGTGATAGTATTTGATGTTTTTTAAATATATTTGAGAGAAAAATAAATGTGTTATTATTTTATTTTTTTTTTTTGTTTTTTATTTTTTTTTATTAATTTTTAATTATTTATTTCAAATGCAATTTATTTATTTATTTTAATTGTTATCATTGTATTTTACATGTATTTATTTTAAATATTTAATATTTAAAAATGTACATTTTAATGATTTAATTTTTATTTAATTTTATTTTTTTTTTATTTTATTTTATTTTTATTTTTTTTTAAATTTTTTTTTTTTTTTTTTTTTTTTTTTTACAATTTATTTATTTTATGTCCTGTCCTATTAGTGCAAACTTTTTGAACAAAATATTCTGAATGTTATGAATTCTAAAAGTTATGAAATAAAAAAAAAATTACAAATTTTAAATCTTTATAATATGCGAGGAACACAGTATCTGCTTTAAGAATATGTAACTATTTTTAAATTAATTATATAATATTGCTCCTGCTCAGAATTGTGTTAAACACACGTCATTCCTGACAGATAAAACAATTTATCTATATAACAATCTACTCCGTAATATAAATAAATATTAAAACGGTTATAATTTTTTTTTGCTCCCCTATGAAAAACAGTAGGTCAATATCGGTGTTTTGAGCAGTTCTGGTATCAAATTCAGTATTATGACTTTTTTATTTATTTATTTTATTTATTTGTTTATTTACGTTTAATTATTATAATTATTTATTTAAAATGGTAATTATTTTATTTTTATTTTAAAATGTATTTTTTTCTTTTATTTTCCATTATTTAATTTATTATTATTTATTTATTATAATGATTTCACTGTTGTCTATTAATAGTCCTGTTATTGTTTGACACAGATATGTTTCCCATCCTGAAATATGGCTGGGAGATTGATAATTGTCTGAAGGAGCTGAATGTTAAAATCTCTCCTGCCAGCTCAAGGTCTTGAGATGGTTTTCTAGTCCACAACACAAGATGGCAGTAGATGCACACACATGCAGCGTGAGTGTGTGTGTGTGTGTGTGTGTGTGTGTGTGTGTGTGTGTGTGTGTGTGTGTGTGTGTGTGTTCTTCTTTATGAGCGGCTGATCTCACAGCCTCATGACTCTACAGGCACTCAATCTTCCCTCAGTGAGAATTAAATCTTTTGTCAGTGATCACTTCTTGAAAACGTTTGTGTAGTTGTTTTGTTTTTAAATAGTCAATTTTTTTATTTTTCATCATTTATTTTTAAAGAGATCATTCAGCCAAAGATGATCATGTCACTCCAAACCTGTGTGACTCTTTCTTTCTTCAGTGGAACACAAAAGATGTTTTGAAGAACATTTGGATCCAAACCTTCTGCTTTGAAACAAAGTATATGGTGAAAGCACTGTATAAATATCAATTTATTGAGATTGATATTTGAGACAAACGACATGGGACCCCATCAGGGTTATTATTATTAAGTAAAACTAATAAAATTTTTTTATTTGAAATAAAATTGGAATAAAATATAAATATAAGATAAAAAAACTGAATGAAAATTAAAAATGTTACCTTGAAAACTAACTCAAATAAAATTAAGTAGAAGCACTGGGAAATAAATTAATTAACTACAAAAAAAAAGAAACAATTAAAAAATAAAAATAAAATTCAGTTACATGTAAATAGTAAAAAATGCCAACTAAAAAAAATGTAACTAAACTAAAATTAAAATGCCAAAATAAAATTTTAACAAAAATTAGAAATGTTGCCTTGAAAACCGACTGAAATGGTTTTAAGTTGAAGCACAAAAATTCCACACTGAAAATAAATAAAAATTAAACTGAACTCAAATAAAAATAAATCCTTAATGCTAATATTGATTAATAATTGAAATTATAATAAAAGATCAAAAAATAGATTATGAATTTTTTGTGAATTTATTAAAATAATACAAGTTAAAAATTATAATTATTAAAATTGAAATTAAGAACTGAAATGTACAGAATATGGAAATTAGAATTTTTGCCTTGGAAACGGACTGAAAAAGTCTGAAATAAAATTACTCATGGTAATGAAACTGAAATAATGAAATAAAAACTAAAACTGAAATAAATATAAATTAAACCTAAATAGTAAAAATTATAACTATTAAAAATGACAAAAGCACAAAACAAAATGACTAAGTATTAAACTAAAATTGAAATGAAATTGAAACAAAAATTAGAAATGTTGCCTTGGGAACTGAAAGTCAGTTGAAGCACTAAGATTACATACTGAAAACAAACTGAAATACAAAAATGTGAAGAATTGTAGTCAAAATGATGTAAATTAATAAATGAAGTTTAATTGTAATAGTGATGACTAATTGAAGAATTTTTTGTATTGGGTAGTAATTTATATTTGTTTTTTTTTTAAATTTGATGTAATTTATGAATGATTTAATAATTTAAACTTAAATAACATGACAGCAGAACATAACAAAATTCTAAAATAATTAAACTGAAATCGAAATGAAACCTAAAAATTTTAAAATACAGTTCAAAATAATATAGTTGTATAGAAATATAACACTAAAAAATAAATAAAAAATACATTTTTCAGAATATCTTTATAGGTTTGGAGCAACATGATTGGCTAGTATTAGGTTAATATTATGCAGTACTGTACCTTTAAGAGTGCTGTATGTAAATGAGTGTTGTGATTGACTGTTAATGTGTCAATATGTTAATGAGCTCATGGCTGTGATGCTTCAATTGTTATTTCTGATGGTTTTTGCCGGTGATCTGTGAAGGAGTTTTTAATTAGATGCTTAGATACTGGTGCTTTTCTCCTGTTTGTTTGTTTATTTTTGGTTCAAAATGCATTCTGGGATTGCTTTTCCTGTGAAGGAAACATGCAGCTTCCTGTCTAGACTTTTCTCCTGTTTGTTTGTTTATTTTTGGTTCAAAATGCATTCTGGGATTGCTTTTCCAAACCCGCTTTCCCGCTTTCCCCTTTAAGGGCGGCGTGTGGGATTGTGGGTAGAGGTTACGAGATTGATTGACAGGCCGGAGGGGGAGATAACACGAGGTCAGAGCCCTTCATCCGCTCTCATCCTCTTCCTCCTCAGGGAGCAGGAGCTGACAGGTCCATCACGGCCCCGGCAGCAAGTCTGGAAGAATGATATGATGGCCGACAGTTTTGGCGCGGAGCCTCCCGAATCCACCCGAGAGATGATAGGGCAGAGCGGACGTGAGAGAAACAGGTGGAGAAACAGGCAGCGCCGGACAAACCACAGGATGACAGGTAAGACTTCATACTGCAGACGGAGCGTCAGAGACAAGCATGAAAAACCACAGTAGCTGATTTGTCACAATTCAACTAATTCAGCTGGTAAGAGCGCTCTGCAGAAGATAGAGGTTTGTTCTGGTCCGATAATGTAGTGCAGTGTAGATAATGTTCTGAATTTTAAGGGATCGTTCACTCACCCAAAAAATTAAAATCCGAGAATCCGATGGATGTTTGATCTCATCAGATTTTGGAGAAAATGTAGCACTGCCTCAGTGTCCTCCAATGGATGCTCTGCAGTGAATGGGTGCCGCAGAATGAGAGTCCAAACAGCTGATAAAAACATCACAATAATCCACAGTAATCCACAAAGCACTCCAGTCCATCAGTGAACATCTGTAGAAGACAAAAGATGAAACAACATCACTATCATTAGATGTTTTGAACTCAAATACATATAGTCTATAATCCATAATCACACTGTCCCTGCAGTGAAAAGTGCATCTGCTGTTGTCTCCTCACCATCAAAATCCAGACACATATTTTGTTTAGAGCTGTTTTTAAACGCCTTGCTTGATCTGTGCAGATTTCTCTCCTGATTCACACCAGAACACTTTTTTTCACTGGAGGAAGTGTTATTATGGATTATAGACTTTATGTATTTGAGTTAAAACATCTTAATGCTGGATTTGTTTCATCTTTTGTCTTCTCCAGATGTTAACTGATGGACTGGAGTGCTGCATTATTGTGTGATGTTTTTTATCAGCTGTTTGGACTCTCATTCTGACGGCACCCATTCACTGCAGAGCATCCATTGCTGAGACACTGATGCAGTGCTACATTTCTACAAACCTGATGAAGAAACAAACTCATCCTGATCTCGGATGTTCTGAGGGTGAATGCATTTCCAGCTAATGTTAATTTTTGCCTCAACTATTCCTTTAAGTTGTTTTATTTGTGCCCCAGCTCAAGCTACTGGTAGTATAAACATAGCCACTGTGCCTTAAGAACTAGTTTAACCAACTAGCAGTAAGCCAAGAGGTAATCAGTCTTATTTTCCTTATTCAAATTGGGGCAATCTACCTGTCTAAACGGACTTTAAAAAGTTATGACCAGTCTTGAAGAAAACAAATTAGATGACTAACTTTTTTAGACTAGTCTAAGCAGTTTAGATAGCTGGCCCAAGACTGAAGACTAACCAGTTTTCATAACCGAGTTTTTCCAGCATCAAGTCCTGTTTACAGTTTACCGCAGCACATGTGTGTTGACGGTAACATCTGAGCATCAGTAATCAGAGTGCGTGTGATTGTGAAGAGCTCCAGTGATGATGGAATCATGCAGAAGAGCCGCTCCTCTCTCTCCGGGTCTGAGGTCACGCTGCCATCAAATATTCAGAGCCTCATTAAGACTGTGATGAGAGTCACATCACTTTAGCCTCTTCATCATCATCATCATCATCTTCCTCTGATTCTTTTTAAAGGAAATTATAGTTATATTCCTTTCATTCCAATTCACCCAGCCTTCATGAAGATCCATTTCTCCATCCTTTCGAACGTTAACTGCTATCGGTGGAGTTTTGCTTTTCCTCAAAATCCGGCACAGTCGCCATCCTGAATGCTGAATGCTCTTGAGAACGATTTCGTCGACAGAACAATGCTTTCCTGAATAATCTGTCATGCTGTTTTGCCTTCCGCTGCTTCACTGAGCTCCTTTCTCTCTCATGAGCAATAAAATATCAAAAAAATATCAGAAATATCCGCTGGGTTGAATTAGTCGCGACGCGCTTTATTTTGCATTCTGGGATTGCTTTTCCTGTGAAGGAAACATGCAGCTTCCTGTCTAGACAGTATGTCTATGTAGTAAGTGAAAATAAATTGCATCTTTAAAGAGTTTGAGTTCTGGGATTTCTTTTTGTGGGGTAGATGTTGGGTTGTTTGATTGAGGTTACGGGGTTGGTTATAACACGAGGTCAGAGCCCTTCATCCGCTCTCATCCTCTTCCTCCTCAGGGAGCAGGAGCTGAAGGTCCATCAGGCCCGGCGCAGTCTGGAAGATGCTCTGATGGCCGACAGTTTGGCGCGAGCCTCCGAATCCACCCGAGAGATGGAGGGCAGAGCGGCGTGAAGAGAAACAGGTGAGAAACAGAGCGCCGGAAACCACAGGATGACAGGTCAAGACTTCATTACTGCAGACGGAGTCAGAGCAGCTGAACACAACAGAGCTGATGATGCACAATTCAACTAATTCAGCTGTAAAGCAGCTCTGCAGAAGATAGAGTTTTGTTCTTGTCCGATAATGTCAGTGCAGTTAGATAATGTTACTGAATTTTAAAGGAATAGTTCACCCAAAAAATTAAAATCCGAGATCACGATGAGTTTGATCTTCATCAGATTTGGAGAAATGTAGCACTGCATCAGTGTCTCAGCAATGGATGCTCTGCAGTGAATGGGTGCCGTCAGAATGAGAGTCCAAACATCTGATAAAAACATCACAATACTCCACAAGTAATCCACAGCACTCCAGTCCATCAGTTAACATCTGGAGAAGACAAAAGATGAAACACATCCAGCATTAAGATGTTTTTTAACTCAAAAAACATAGAGTCTATAATCCATAATAACACTTCCTGCAGTTGAAAAAGTGCATCTGCTGTTGTCTCTCACATCAAAAAATCCAGACATAATTTGTTTAGAGCTGTTTAAACGCTGCTTGATCTGTGCAGATTTCTCTCCTGATTCACACCAGAACACTTTTTCACTGGAGGAAGTGTTATTATGGATTATAGACTTTTTGTGCTGTTTAAACGCTGCTTCTTAATGCTGGATGTGTTTCATCTTTTGTCTTCTCTCCAGATGTTTTCACTGATGGACTGGAGTGCTGTGGATTACTTGTGGATTATTGTGATGTTTTTATCAGCTGGTTTGGACTCTCATTCTGACGGCACCCATTCACTGCAGAGCATCCATTGCTGAGACACTGATGCAGTGCTACATTTCTACAAACCTGATGAAGAAACAAACTCATCCTGATCTCGGATGTTCTGAGGGTGAATGCATTTCCAGCTAATGTTAATTTTTGCCTCAACTATTCCTTTAAGTGTTTTATTTGTGCTCCAGCTCAAGCGCCGGTAGTATAAACATAGCCACTGTGCCTTAAGAACTAGTTTAACCAACTAGCAGTAAGCCAAGAGGTAATCAGTCTTATTTTCCTTATTCAAATTGGGGCAATCTACCTGTCTAAACGGACTTTAAAAAGTTATGACCAGTCTTGAAGAAAACAAATTAGATGACTAACTTTTTTAGACTAGTCTAAGCAGTTTAGATAGCTGGCCCAAGACCTCAATAACCGAGTTTTTCCAGCATCAAGTCCTGTTTACAGTCTGTTTACAGTCTGTTACCGCAGCACATGTGTGTTGACGGTAACATCTGAGCATCAGTAATCAGAGTGCGTGTGATTGTGAAGAGCTCAGTGATGATGGAATCATGCAGAAGAGCGTCTCTCCGGGTCTGAGGTCACGCTGCCATCAAATATTCAGAGCCTCATTAAGACTGTGATGAGAGTCACATCACTTTAGCCTCTTCATCATCATCATCATCATCTTCCTCTGATTCTTTTTAAAGGAAATTAATAGTTAATATTCCTTCATTCTACCCAGCCGTCAGTGAGATCCATTTCTCCAGTCGTCGGACGTTAACTGTATCGGTTTGGTTTTTCCTCAGAAATCCGGCACAGCTCCGTCTGAATGCTGATGCTCTTTGAGACGATGTTCTTCGACAGAAACATGCTTTCCTGAATAATCTGTCGGGCTGTTTTGCATTTGCTGCTTCACTGAGCTCTTTCTCTCTCTGAGCAATAAAATATCAAAAATATCAGAAATATCCGCTGGGTGGAATTAGTGCGACGGCTTTATTTCCAAGAGCTTATGTTTATTTTATTTTCTGCTAATGCACATCATGTGATGTTCACACAGAATGCACTTTTGCATTGCACTGCACTATTTTTCTATGTGTCTTCAACATGCATTAGATGAACAACTTTGACCTTTGTGCACGTGTCATTTTGAGCGTTTTTGAAGTGCATTATATGCTGTTTTAAAAACTGTTATATTGTGTTCATATAAATTCAGGGTATGATCATCATGTTCTGGTTTCAGTACAATTCACCAAAAATCACACTATGAAAAAACATATTTGACAACTTTTTTTAAAACAGTTTTCTAACCCTGCATGGTTATAATTTTATCTCGAATCATATCGATCTTGGAAGTACAGTAGTTCATAAAGTCATTACTGCTGTGCTGTTGGGGAGTGTCTGCATCTGTTGATGCTTTATTTTTTTTAATTAATTTAGCCACTGTATTGAATAAATGTCTGGGGTTGTGTTTGTTTTCTTCTAAGAGAGACGAAAAGTAAGCAGATTGAGCAGTTTTTAGAGATTTTCTATAAGCAGAAGTACTTTCCTTCCATGCAATACGAAATACCTCTAGTTTTGTTTTCCTCCAGCTGCGCTCCATTTTCCAGGCTGCTCTCTTTAGGGTACGAGTGTGCTCATTACACCACGGTGTCAGACTGTTTTCCTTAACCTTCCTTAAGCTTAAAGGAGCAACTGTATTTAAAATGCTAGAAAAGAGAGAGTCCATAGTTTCTGTTACATCATCAAGTTGTTCTGAGGTTTTGGATATGCTAAGGAATTTGGATACATCAGGAAGATAACTTAAAAAGCAGTTTTTTGTGGTAGAAGTGATGGTTCTTCGATACTTGTAACAAGAAGTAGAATTTACAATTTTGGCTATATGAAGTTTGCACAGAACTAAATAATGATCTGAGATATCATCGCTTGGCTGCATAATTTCAACACCATCAACATCAATTCCATGTGCCAGTATTAAATCTAGAGTATGATTTCGACAATGAGTAGGTCCTGAGACGTGTTGTCTAACCCCAATAGAGTTCACAATGTCTATGAATGCTGATCCCAATGCATCTTTTTCATTATCTACATACTTGTTTCTCTGGAAAATGTTATATGAAGCACAATTACTTCAAACGAGTTATACTTGAAACCAGAGCTCTGATAAATACTGAAAATGTTACTATAAACTGTAGCAACACCTCCCTCTTTACCTTTTGGGTGCTGCTCGTGTTTATAAAAGTAATCTTGGGGGGTAGACATTTAAAATAACGTAATGCAGATCACCCTAAATAAAAAAAGTCACATAATTCCAAGAAAAACATCCATGGTTATCCAGTAGATGTTTAGTATTTAGATTTTTTTCACCTTCTCTGCCCTTTACAAACACACTGTTTTTGCTGCTGTACCTTGAATACATGTGTATGTTAGTGTGTATGTGTGTGAAATGAGTAACATCAACATCATATGTTAATGAGCTGATGATTGTGATGTCATCGTGATTTCTGCAGCTGATTTTATCACACAGATGTAAGAGGTTCTGCTGTGAGTTTGCGTGTTTGCACTCGACCTGCTTCTCCATGCCGTCCATCAGTAACCTGATGCTGAAATATTGTTTCTCTCTCGATGGGATTGAATGTGTTTATGAGGTGACGGCCGCGAGAGGAGCTGCGACACAAAACACAATTTAAATACAAATTAGAGAGTGCACGGAAACCAATAGCATTTGCATTAATTCCACTGGTGTGTTTGTAAGATAAATGAGTCTGTCCTTAGAATTGAGAGGATGTTTCTTTTCATTTAAATGAGCTGGAGTTTTCACACATTCACTGGCTTTTGTCCGTAGGGTTGGGGTTGCTTTGTTTTTTTTGTTTTGGTTGGGTTGTATTTTTTGTGTTTTTCTTTTGTATTTATTTTATTGTTTCTTTAGTGTTATTTGAAAAAATCGCATGCAACACCTTTACTGACCTAGGTGCTGCAGGTTTGCATAGAAAATATAAGTAAAAAATAAAAGCAAAATTTTTTTTGTTACTTGAAATAAAATATAAATTTTAACTGAAATGAAACAAAATATTTTTTAAAAATATGAAAATATATGGAAATGTATATTAGACATATATATTAAACTATATAAATACACACACACACACACACACACACACACACACACACACACATATATATATATATATATGTATATATATAGACTATATAGACATTTAAAACTGTGTTATTATAGTAAACTAAAACATAATAATAAATTTGTTACTTGAAATAAAATAAACTTCAGCTAAAAAAAGCTATATAGACATTTAAAAAATAACCTAATAAAAATGACAAAAACACAACACAATTACTAGAACTAAAATAAAGTGAAACTGAAAATATAAAAATTAAACTAAGTCAAAATATTAATAAAAACTATAACAGTATTTCAGTTACACTAAAATAACACTAAATAACAATTAACATGAAAACAGAAAAAATAATATGAAAATGTTTAAAATATTGATAAACTATAATAGTACCTCCATTATAAATAACAATAAAAAAAGACAAAAATTATTATTAATAATCGCAATTAATCGCTTCCAAAATAAGCGTTTTTGTTTACATAATGTGTGTGTACTGTGTGTGTCTATATATATATATATATATATATATATATATATATATATATATATATATACACACACAAACATGCATGTATATATTTAAGAAAATATGTTGTTCGTATATTAAATATATTTATATATAATATAAATTATTTGAATATAAATATATACATGTACATACATGCAAATATTTTCAAAATATATACTATATATGTGTGTATTTATATATACATAATAAATATACACATTACACATACATATTATATAAACAAAAGCGATTAATCGCGATTAATTGTTTGATAGCACTGATTTTTACAATATTTAATGAGGAAAATGTTTTAAGTGAAAATACAAAGAAAATATATATATATTTTTTTTTTGAAGCAGAAACAATTACACATGGTATTACAAATATTGTACAAAGTGTATTTATATTGAAAAAAAAAAATTAAATGTTGTGCAGTATCTGGCGGATTTAAGTATTTAAATCAAAAGAGTGTTTGATGAATTTGATAAGTCCATAAACAGTCTTTAATAGCATAATAGTCTTGATCATTTTAAGAGATCTTATAGTTGGAAACAGAAAAACAGACGCTTATGATGCACCTTATGCTATGGTTTTTATATTATAATATGTTGTAGATGGTTGTAAGATGCATATTTTATGTCACATTTTTTCAATGAGCAGCTAGAAGTAAAGCGTAGAAATTAAAAAAATAAAAGTCTCAATGTATTGCAGGCTTATTGTGGATTAAAGGTCCCCCATTATGCATAAAATCTTTTTATTTTTGATTGTTATTAGTATTTTGCTTCCCATATCTCTCATATTTTTGAATGAGCAGCCAGATGTATTAAAACAAAGACATATAAGAGAAAATAAGAGTCCCAGTGTAGTTCATGCTCGTTTTAATTAAAAGTTCCTATATCAATTTTTATATATATATATTTTTTTTCTTCTGGTTATTATTGGTATTTCAGTTCCCATATTTCTCTTTTTGAACGAGCAGCTGAAAATACTAAAGTGAATACATTTCAAAATAAGAGTCCTGTTGTATTTCAAACTTATTTCTGATTAGAAGTCTCCCATTGTGCATACTCTTTTTTCTTTCTGGCTATTATTGGTATTTTGGTTACACAATAAACAGTATCTGGCATTTAAACCAACGTTAGCTCTTGTAGTTTCTCTCTGAACTGCCCCGGACTAAAAACATTTTTTTAACACATTCAGTATATGCACAATAATCTTTACATTGCATTTCTTTAAACGCATTATCACATATTAGTAAAATTCAATATCGATGGACCTCCACTTCTTGCGTATTGATATATGAGAACTTAAACCGATTTCTGTGCACATGTAAATATTGAATAAAACATGTCTTGTGTATTTAAACTCGCAGTTCCCTGTTTTCCAGTTGAATTTGCTGCAGCCTGTTAAATTAAATAAAAGAATTCGAGAAACCTGATTATTTTGAGACTTTATGTGTGTTCTGTGACGGTATTTATTTTATTTGTGCAAATCTTAAGAAAGGTCTTAGAAAGTGGATTTTAGAAAGCTTGTGGAGTCAAGCACGACGAGCTGTTTTATAATAGCGAGGCGTTTTCAGTCCCCAAACTCTGTGTGTGTTTGTACCCTCGTGAATGTTTAATTAATGCTTGTGCTTTCAGGCAAACTCTTAAATTGTGGGGCAGTTTGTGTTAATTACCCCCTTTATCCTGAAACCTCAGCGTAAGTGAAAAGCTTCTGCTAATGAAGATGCAAATTACCCGCGCCGCTCGTGGATTGATTGTACAGCTCTCTCTTTATTCCTGTGATGGACGCACATTAGAGCTTAAAAGCGTTGTATTTATGTACATTGCACGTTATTTTTTTCAACACTCTGCGTGTGCAAGATGATTTGTGTTTCCTGAGGTAATTAAAAACACTTTTTATAATGATTAGGTTTAATTGAGCCTGTAATCATGTTCTATGTATTAGGCAAAAATACTGTGGAAAAAACATCCACGCAGAGAGATAAAAGTGTTTTTATATCATTAACTTGTAATTGAATATGGCAGCTTATTGTACGGAATGAATTAAAGCTCTGTGGAGCTCTATATTACAAGAAAAAATCATGTTTTCATGGCATTTCACTGATGAATCTGAAAGGAATAATGCTAAAATGCATTCACCCTCAGAACATCCGAGATCAGGATGAGTTTGTTTTTCACTGATAAATCTGAAAGGAATAACACTGCATCAGTGTCTCAGCAAGGGATGCTCTGCAGTGAATTGGTGCCGTCAGAATGAGAGTCCAAACAGCTGATAAAAACATCACAATAATCCACAAGTAATCCACAGCACTCCAGTCCATCAGTGAACATCTGGAGAAGACAAAAGATGAAACTTAATCCAGCATTAAGACGTTTTTAACTCAAATACATAGAGTCTATAATCCATAATAACACTTCCTCCAGTGAGAAAGTGTTCTGGTGTGAATCAGGAGAGAAATCTGCACAGATCAAGCAGTGTTTAAACAGCTCTAAACAAATATGTGTCTGGATTTTGATGTGAGAGACAACAGCAGATGCACTTTTTCACTGCAGGAAACTTTCTTCATTTGTAGATTGTCAGAAAGCCTGATGTTGTGCTTTATTTTGCAGGTTTGTAGTGCACTGGAGTCCGTCTCCGCCCTCGGTGGACGCCTGTATGTGAGGTCATCAGTCTGCGTCAGCGGCACACGTTCAATAACCCTTTACCAATAGCTTCAACCAAGGCCTTTTTCAACAAGAGCATATATTTTTTTATGTACATATCTATATATAATTGAGAACAATGCTTATTTTGTGTCAGACAGAAGAAAGAGAACTCTGCTTTTATACGAGCAAACGCGCGTCAGATCAGGTCACCGTCGCTGGGCTTGTTCAGAACTCTTTCTACTTTCGTTTGGTGTCGTTGCTCTCTTCAGGGTTTGTGACAAAGGAATAATACGCCTGCGAATGTGTGAATGGAAAACTGCTTATTTAAGAAACAAAATTATACCTTGAGATAAAAATGTGTACATTTCTTGCATCATTCTAGAGTAAATAAATGATTATATTCACAAATAGGATCTTATGTTTTACTTCAACAGACTTGCAACTTTTGTTGCCCAATATAACTGATGTTTGCTTTAAAATAGATTCAAAGTACAGCACTGTTAATATATTTGTTTTTTTAGAAACTTTTGTTGCCCAATATAACTGATGTTTGCTTTAAAGTAGGTACACACACACACATATACATATATTTATATATATATATATGCATACATACACCAAAAATTATTCAGACACCAGATATAATTTTACTAGTGGGTGCAGGACACTATAGTTCATGTAATTAAAGAGAGCAAAAATGTAAACACTGTGTCATATTTTTTATGTGTTTGTTTTTTATATGTTTATTTGTTATTTCTTGGTTTTTTTTTTGATTTATTTTAATGTTTTATTTGAATTTTAAAGTATTATTGTGTGAAATGTTGAAGGTGTCTGAATACATTTTGGTTTGACTTGATTTGATATATATATATATACATATATACTATTTATATAAAATAAATATTTAGTTTTTATAATAATAATATATTTCTGTGTGTGTGTGTATATATATATATATATTATTTGGCACCTGAGTAGAAGCTCATGTCAATTTATATTTTTTATTTCATTTGTAATAATATACTGTATATTTTTAAAACTGGCATAAATTTTTTTTTGGACACTTTGCATTTGTACATTTGGAATACGTTTAAACTTAATGCTTTCATATGCAGATAAATAAATGTTTTGTTTTTTTTGTCTCACTGTCAAACATCATGTGACATAGAATTATATTTTAGGGTCATTTTTGTTTCTTTTACATATTGTCTTGGTGGAATATCAACAGAAAAGTTTTGCCTCTTGGACTTTTCTTGGAAGAGACATTTTGAATAATGTTGCATTTAGCGTCCTTTTGCACTTCTTGGTCAGCTGGTTATATTCGCTGTAACCAAAGCCAGTTTGGTGAGTGTTGTTTTGGTCTGCATTATCACACACAGTCACTGTTTGTCAGCATCCCTCGAGACGCTCACGTGTCTTAAACTCTTCTGGTGATCGGCCGATGCATCAGAATTGACTTGTGCTGCAGAATAGTGTGTAATGAGAGTCACCGAGCACCAGGAGGAGCTTCATCTGCTCTCGTGAGGACCGAAGCGGCTCCTGTGCTCTTCAGGAGCTCATTAGCATGTGTTAATGCAAACCAGTTCATGAGAACTTCCTCCCTTCAGATGATTTTCAGATGATTCGCTGTGGAGTGATTACACTGCAAAAAAATGATGCTCTCTTACACACCAAAATCATGGACATGATTTGAAAAAGTCACACTGTTCGTGTTGAAAATGACGGCATTGAAAATGAATGGTAAGTGAATTTCCTCTAGTGGAAACGTTCGGTACTGCGGCCAAACGAGATCTTACTGAAAGCTCATATTTTGTGATATCAACCTCAAATTTGACACACAACTTGTGTAGAATTATGGCTTTGAGTTTCTAGCAGTTTCAGAATAAAACATGTTTTGGAAAATATGTATTTCATATACAATTTGAAAATAGTATATTTGTGCATTTTTCGTAAATTTTATTTTAATTTTTAATTTTTTTACTTTTTTTCACCTCAGCAATAATAAAAGTGTCTTCTTTAAAAGAGACCAAACTTCAGTCTGTGTTTTAAAGCATTCAAGATTTATGAGTTTAAGTTGAAAATGTCATTTTCATGTCTATGCTCAGAAAGCGGTTAACGGGTAATAAATGTATTATAATCAGTTTTGGTGAAAGTTACTTTTAAAAGTAATTCATTGCAATATTGTGTTACTCCATAAAAAGTAACTGTGTTACTTTTTATGGAAAGTAATGCATTGCGCAACTTTTGTGTTACTTTTTGTCTCCTGGGCTGGGCTTGCTTATTTATTTTTAATAACAAAATACCCAAAAGTTATGATTTTGGCAGTGTAAAGGCCCCTTCACAGTAAAAGTGAGCTGAATAACCTTTAGGCTGAAGGAAGAGTCTCATTATCGAACAAAAATATAGAACATTAATTACATTGAAACAGTCACATTTACTTATTTACTTGTTTTCTGAAAACTGCCAGTGTGCTCTATTGATTCAAAATGTGAATTAAGTTTATTTGCAGGTATTAAGTTTATTTAGACCCCATCAGCAGATTTTTTGTTTCTTGTTTTATGCATAAACTCACTTTATTTTGGTATATTTTTCAGAAAGCAAGCTTTAATATCTTTTTTCATTTTGCTTTTGTCTTGATTTAAGGATATTTATACTGGGGGGAAAAACTGCAGTGTATATTTCACCAAACAGGAATATTTCACCTGAAGATGAAGATTCTGTTGAGTTTTGCTCTTAATTCCTCTTCCTGTCACTCCAATTCAACTTCCTGTGCGTTGTGACTAATTCAATTCAAATTCACACTCATAAATTCATATATTCAGAGTTTTGAAGCACAAAATTGCACTGGAACTCATAATTACGAGTTCTTATTACGACTGCCACATGCGATTAGCAGCCTGACTGACTGACTGAGAGATTGAACAAATCACAGGATCGTAATGAATTACATTTCTCACGCTCTCATAGTCTGCTCGTTTACAGATGGGAGTGTTTACAATCAAGCGATCTGCAGTATTGATGTGATGCCAGAGGAGCGTCTCATAGTCTGCCTTTATCTGGTCTGCTGTCTGCTCATTAATAACTCTGGGCTTCATTTATTAATGAGCGTCATGTGACCTGATCACGTGTTCGGTGGTCAGTCATTGTGCATTTATTACAGCATTCCTAAAGCTCAAGCCGTGTGGTGCTTGCAACACCAAGCTCATGGGTTTGATTCCCAGGAAATGCATGACCAGATCAAATGTTGCTTGAATGCAGTGGAAGTTGCTTTGGGTTAAAGCTACCGTCACATGCATAGATATACATTAGGAGTGTTTGCTCAACTGTCAACCAATCACTGCACTAAAACAAGAGTTCTAAACCTTGCTGGTTAAATGCATCAGTTAAAAGGATTCTACTTGAAATGTCGAATTTTCAGATTCTTGTTTTACTGATGTTGCTTTTTCTTTTTTTATCAACATATGCAGTTCACTGTTATTTCACTATCTTTGAGATATTATAGTTTTTGTTAATATTTTGAATTTGCTTTATTTTATTACTATAATTTCAGTTTTGATTATTTTGTGTGATTTGTCATTTTTATTAGTTTTTGTTGTTTTTTGTGTGATTTGTCATTTTTATTAGTTTTTGTTGTTTGTGTTTTATTTAATTGTATTAGCTTTAGTTTAGTTTAGTTAGCACTTATTTTATTTCAAGCAGCAAAAAAATATTTTTCTGGTATTACGGGGTTTCTGCAGGTCTTAAAAAATTTGATTTCTCCTTTCAAACAAATTAAAGCCTTAAAAGGTAGCCTTAAAAAAATAATGTCCTTAAATGTTGCATGCACTGCAAAAATCAATCAATCAATCTTTAAGAAAAATCAAGATAGATTTCCTTTAGATTCCAAATGAAGAAGGTACTTGTTTTATAAGTCTTATTTATAAAGACTTTTATAAGTTTATGCTTGAAACATAGCGATCACCTGAGATGACCCTCACAGCAGATGAGCAGGACTCTGAAGGTGAAGACTGAAGAAGATCTCGCGTCTGTCAGGTGATACTGACACACAGACAGAGGAAAGAATGATTTCTGTTGTTGAAATATTAACAATAAGGTTGAACATTAGAGTGATGGAAACGGATGTTTGTCTTATCTCTGTTTTCCAAGGTCTCCGTGTTTCTCGTCTGCACAGACTCTGAATGAACAGGTAGTTTTTTGTATTTTTTGGTCAGTCAAACTTCTTTGAGCTAAAATATATATAAGGGTTATTATTGTTAAATAAAATTAAAACTAAATCCCTAAAAATAAACACTTACGTTACTTGAAATAAGATGAACATTGACTAAAATAAAATATTTGAAAAAAATTAAACTTGTTTTTTTTCAGCTAGTTGTCTAGGCATCATGTTCTTATAGTTTGATAAAGTATTAAAACTGAAATAAATCTTAAAGGGGTGGTTGACTGCGATTTCACTTTTTTAACGTCAGTTAGTGTGTAATTGTGTTGTTGAATGGTGCCTAGTAACCTAAGTGATTAATGAATTGTTTTTGTTTATTGTGTTATGTGAATAACAGGGTCTCTGTCTGTGTGTGTGTGTGTGTGAGTGTGTGTGTGTGTGTGTGTGAGTGTGTGTGTGTGTGTGTGTGTGTGTGAATTAGCACCCAGTGTAACAATGTTTTGATACTCTCAGAGTTCAGCACACTTATTGTCTGCCTTTGACCAAATTAGTGTTCATTTCTGTTCAGCTCTCTTTTATTCAGCCTCTGCCCACATCAGTCGTGCTGTTCCTAGTCACTTTGGATAAAAGCATCAGCTAAATGAATAAATGCGACACAACATCTGCTTTGATCAGCTATTAACCCGGAGAAAAACACAAGAAAAGAGGCACTGCATCACACCACACAGCTTTCTCTGCCGCTGGAGTGAGTTTGTAGTGCTGTGAGATTAGACATCCATGAACAAGTCACTAACTGACCGATTACAGTACTAAAAATGTCCATGTTATTAACTGAGAATACATACAATAATATAATGCTTTTATCTGGTGTGAACCAACAGAAGCAGCAACAGATACATTTGAGCATAATAGAATCTTTAATTTAGAACTTTTTTCTTGCATTTCTGAGAATGAAAGTCAGAATTGTGAGATAAAGTGTCACAATTGCATGGTGGGGAAAAAAAAAATCAAGAGATGTAAACTCAGAATTGCGAGATGTAAATTTGTCTTGGGAAAATCTTTTCTTTAATATTGTGATCGGATTATGGCAAAAGAAAAAATTGTAGGGTGGGGCTTGATTCTGTGCATCAGTTGTTGTTTGGATGTTGAAATATGGGCGTGGCACTCTAAAGTGTATGCAGATGAGTGTGAGCTTGAGGGGCGGAGCTTAAGAGCACTTAATGATTTGAAAATTCCTGCATACGTCATCATTTTTACCGGAAGGTGCAGTTTTGAATTTTGATTAAACATTACAGGTAAATAAACAAACAAATCAATAAGAAAGATATGCACAGATGAATCGTTCACAATAAGATCAATAACATGCATTTAGAAATTAGACAAAATTTTGATTTCATGCCAACTTTTAGAAACTGCCCTATGGAAGCTTGTTTTCACTGAAAATAAAATATTTTTAAGATTTAAAAAAATTGGCAAATGCATCTTTTAGTCTCACAATTCTGACTTTTGACACAATTCTGAAAGATATAAACTTGCACTTCTGAAAACAAATGTCAGAATTGTTAGATAATTGTCCCTTTTTTATTCTCTGGTGGAAGCGGAAAAAAAAAAACTGAATTGTCAGATAAAAATTCGCAATTACCATTTTAAGTTGTTTTACATTCTGTAGTGAAATAGGTTTCCATTCAGCCCAGCTCTGTGGAATGAAGATGAATTAGAGAATGGATTTGCCTCTTTTAATTAATGAGTCAGCAACAGAGCAGAGCACTGAGGGACGTGTCTCCCGTGTGATTGATTCAGCTTTTATGTAGTCCTTTCATGCCCTGAATTAGGTTTATTTTAAAAAGCTGTAAAATCAGGTGTCATTTCCTCCGTGTTAATGTCACCATCATGTGGCATCGCTGTCATTCCAGAAAGAGCTTCTGTTCAGTGGCTTTCTGCTAACATGCAGCGATGCAAACGCAATTGAAGCCCAAAACATTAATCAGGAGATAACAGCCACCCGCAACAGGAAATGAAACCATTAACGTCTTCCTGTGAGGCAGAGCCTGAGCGCCGCTTGATTATGCAGATGAAAAATGTCTTATTAAAGTACAGACAACATGGCATTAATGCACGCCGAGCATGTTTCAAGATGAATTAAGTTGGTTGAAGTTAGCCAGTCGTGAACATGGTTTTATAGCTGGAGGGTCGAGACGTGAAAGCAGCAGACTCTCGAATCGCTTTGTCTGCGGGGATGGTTTCGTACAGTATATCTACAGTGACAACATCTGAGGAGCGTCTCTGCATCTCATGCGGTGAAAGAGACACGTGGACTGTAATAATAGAGAATCCAGAGCTGCTCGTACTGGAGGAAACTCATTAGCAGCATGTGACAATGCTCTGTTGTGTTTTTAGGGCTTGTTTGTGTAATGCCCCATGAGGGAACATGCTCGTCCACATGCTGCTGCAGTTAGACGACTGCGTGGGAATCAGCTCCACTGCTTCTGTTTGGCCTTCGGTGACTTCTGTTTTATTACAGAGAGAGAAAGAGAATGTTAAGTGCAGCTGCTGCGTCTCAGATCATGTACCTTCAGAATTTGGACTGTATTCAGTATTATTACTGTCTGTCTATCCATCTGTCCATTTTTCCATCTTTCTGTCTGTCTGTCTGTCCATCTATCTATCTATCTGTCGGTCTGTCTGTCTGTCTATCCATCTGTCCATCTGTCTTTCATCTGTCTGTCTGTCTGTCTGTCTGTCTGTCCGTCCGTCTAGCCGTCTGTCTGTCTGTCCGTCTATCCATCTGTCCGTTTATCTGTCTTTCTGCCTCTCTGTCCATTTATCCTTCTTTCTGTCTGTCCGTCCATCTATCATCTGTCTCTCTATCTGTCTTTTTGTCCATCTTTCTGTCTGTCTATCTGTCTGTCCATCTATCCAACTGTCCGTCTAGCTGTCTTTTTGTCTGTCTCTCCATTTATCCCTCTTTCTGTCTGTCCGTCCATCTATCATCTGTCTGTCTTTCTGTCCATCTGTCTGTCTGTCCATTTATCCCTCTTTCTGTCTGTCTGTCCATCTATCATCTGTCTATCTATCCAACTGTCTGTCTATCCATCTTTCTATATATCTGTCTATCTCTCTGTCTGTCTGCCTGTCTATAAAATGAGTTCTATATTTTGAATTTCCATTCATTTTAATTCCACTTCCTTACATTCAAATTTAAATTTCACTTCTGAATCCTGTTTGCAGCCTCATTTCAAATTCAGTACAGATTCAGGAACAGAAAAGTCATTCTCGGTTTACTATCTCTGCTCCATCACATGTGCTTCAGAACAAAGGGCGGAGAGTAGCGAAGTATTTTTACTTTACTCAAGTGAATTTAAAAAGTATCTTTATCAGAGTGTTTTTGTTAAACTTTACTTCACTACGTTCCAAAGCATAATGTCATACTTTTTACTGCGCTACATTTCATAAATAAAAGTTGTTGTTTATTTTACCTTTAATACTTAAGAACATTAAAAATTTAGTACTTTCTTGTACTCAAGTAAATCTTCAAATTAGTTTTACTTGAGTAAAAGTAAGAAAGTAATAGATTTCTAATGTATTTAAGTATTAAATGATATTTAATATGAAACATAGTGCAGTAAAAAGCTTTGGAATGTTGTGAAGTAAAGTTTTCTAAAGAAATACACTGATAAAGTACAGACACTTGAAAAGTACTTTTAAAGCAGAGTAAAGATACTTCACTACTGTCCGCCTCTGCTTCAGAATCTTGGTGTACCTAATCCCTATATTTTTTACTCTTCTGTGTCATCGATACTGTCATTTGACAAACTGCTGTTGGCAAAGGATACAGTTGGGAATGAGACAGTGCACACACAGCTGCTAGAAAAACAAAGATTTATTGAGGTTGCATGTATAGATACAGTCAGTATGCAGCAACTAGATCATATTTATCAGATGTAGATTGTCTGCTCTTGAGGGTTTACTCCCTCTTCATCTAAACACTGAAGGCTTTAAGATATTAATGCAACATTTTCTCTAAAGCTGCTTTGGAACAACATAGACTAATAAACAAAACAAATAAAAATGACTTGACATATACTGAGGGCAGCTGGAGGGAAAGCTGATCATGGTTACCACTCTTACCCATTCACTTACCATGGGAAAAACAGAGACACAAAAGATTGACATTTATTCATTTAGCAGACGCTTTTATCCACAGAGCTACATCACAAGCAATTTGTCATAACAGCTGCAATATTCATAGTACATAAGCTTGAGGAGAAATGCAGAAGAGAACAAGAATGAGAATAGTTCATTTTTAAAAATAAAATAAGAATAGGTCTCATGAAGATATCTACATTACAATGTTAATTTTAACCCTATAAAGCTACTGTATCATATTTAATATGCACATTTCTAAGGCTCTAAATGATCAAAACTGTTGTTAAACGTGTTTTACACACAGTCTACTGCATGCCTTCTGTTGTATCCGGTCATAGCTCTTTTAGTGTGATTGTACAAGCGTCCAGCTTCAGCTGCTGCTTCTGGTGTCAGATCTTGAGTGATTTTGATCAAGTAAAGGTCAGAATAACTGGAGTAATATCTCCAGATGAACTCTTACTGGACTGAAGCAGCTCAGCTTTACTTGATTCTCCATCAATCATTTTTTAGAGTCTCAAATCTGATCCTCAGGATCTTTTGAGGGAGCGTTTGTTTCCAGAAGCTTTACTTTCACTGTTCCTCAGCGGAGGAATGATCTTCACAAGCCTCCAGAACATCTCACATCTTCTGAGGAGCCTTTATTTCTTCATCTCTCAATCACTGCATTATATGTTTGGATCATTTACATCTCAATGAGACACATTACTGCAGATATAGAGCACAGACTGATATTTACATCATTTTATATCATTATCAGCTGTACTGTTATAAACATCTCACTGATTTACATCACATGAAAGCGTGAGAATTTCATATCATATCAGCATCTGCACCAAATTGCATATTTTTGCTTGTTTTTCCTCCATGTACTCACTGTATCAGATTATATGAGGCTGATGGATCAAATATGATGCTCAACGAAAGAAACGTATGCAAACTTTTTTAATGCAAGGTTTTGTAACATTTCATCTGAAGTTTCAATAAACTATTCCTTTGATTGTTTCACAGGCTTCACAGGGTTAAGGTCTGTCTTGGTTCGGCAGTGAATCCTCTGAGGCTCATTTTTCCTATTGTTCATGAATCAAACCAAGCAGCTATGGGTAAATCTCAACAATACAAACATTACTTTGAAGCAAAAAAGCATTTGAATATCAGACAAAAAGATACAAGACTGTGAACTTAATGAGGGAAAGAACTACAATCCCATGAAGCATTGTGAATGACAATAAAATAAAAAATGATAGATAAATATAAAACAATTTATTTGAAGTTATTGATAATATCTTTAGAAATATATTCTAAACATGCATATGTACAAATATTTAAGTGAAGTGGCAGAGCTCCTTTGGTGCAATTTTGCTCGTTGTTACTCTCTGATTGGTGGAATTTTACACACAGCATCATGGGTAATGTAGTTGTTCCACCACATATTTAGCTGTTAAACATGATTATTTAAAAAGTAAGTTGAAATAATGACTGATGTCTTTAAAGGATTTTACTTCTGGAATCTGCTGCGCTCTATTAGAAGTGTTTTCTAGTCATTTTTGAATATATTTCAAAATATATAAAAAAGGACCATCCAGAAATAGAATCTCTCATTAGACCTTTGACAAATGCATTCTGCACAGAGCAGGATCTGAGAATTAAATATGAATGCAAACAGCAGTTTTTGGGTTAGAGTCTGACCACAGCTTTCCGTATACAGTAGTAATCCTGTGTTTGTGTTGTTCTGGAGGCTGTTGTGCTGCTGGAGGGCTTGATTTGCACTTGATCTCCACTTGGTGACGAGTGAAAACTCAGCTGCTCGTGTCAATAAAATGAGCACTCGAGCTTCCGCTTCATAACCTCGGGCTGCTGGTTTGTTTGGAAAGCGCTTCCTCCTCCCGTATCTTTGTCCTTTATCAATATTTCATGGCTCATCGTGCCCTCTCGTTTGTTTCCAGATGTAATCAGATTGCTCCCTGCTGCTGCTGTTTCAGAGAAAGAACAACCCATACAAAGAAGGATAATAAATATTTGAAAATATAGTTTTAAATTAATTTCAATATACACACAAGCAAAAAAATAAATAAATAAAGACCAAAAATATATATTTGCTAAAATATGTTTCAAGAAATATTAATTTATAATATATTTTTTTTATTTTTGCAAATATATACAAAAAATAAAAAAATATATTTTTTAAAAAGAATTTTTAACTATATATATATATATATATATATATATATATATTTTTAACTATATATATATATATATTATTTAAATATATATTCACAGTTTACAACATATATTTAACATATTTTTAAATATACTTAATGATAATAATAATTATTATTATGTATTATATTTGGACATATTGGTCATTCTATAATTTTGGGTTCCTTTCATGTCCATTGATGATAATTGTATTTTTTTCTAACAATTTTCTACATTAGTATCATTTTATCCATTAAGTGAATGTATATTATATTCTCACATATTTATGGTTTTCTTGAAATTTCCTTCATGTCCCTTAAATCATCTGCTTTTTGAGTCCTGAGTTCTGAGTAGTGACATCATGTGAGTGACATCATTCCCTTTATCGGCAGACTTTAAAAATAAAAATAAAAATTATATAGTCTTTTAATTTTTCATCTATATTTGATCTCCAGCGACCTGTTGTTAAGGTGTATATGAATTGCCCATCAGCAATGTTGGATGTTATCATGGTTTGCATTTTTATTTTTAAATTCTAGAATGATTCATATCTATTATGACACATTATCAGACTGATAAAGAGCTGAAGTGTTTTGCGCTGCACTGAACAAAAGCATCTAAAGAATGTGTTTCTCTGTTTGTCATGTTCCTTCGCTTCTGCTTCAGCAGGGATTCTCAGACGAACCGCTCTTTCTTTCTCTTTCTCTTTCTCTTTCTCTTTCTCTTTCTCTTTCTCTTTCTCATCAGGGTTTTCGAGGCTTGTGTCAGGATGACATCTGCGTCTCCATCAGACACAGACTCCTGCTGGTCTTCAGTCCGGCTCATGAACTCATCACCTGACCACAAACACAAACAAATACTAACGTGACTAAAACTAAATCAACTAAAATGAATACATATAAATTAATAAATAGTAAGTATCTCGATGATACTGGAATAACACGAGTATGACGTTGTTTGTTGTTCTGTCGAACTGAGATGTTCAGCCATGTGATCAGGTATGTTGTGTTTTTGTCAAACAGACGTGTTGGTCGTCTCGCTCAGATGTTTGCATTAATGTCTTCACAAGTGATTTTCTTCTAAAGGTGAGAAAATCTATATTCAGAATATTATAATGCATAGAAACCCTGATGTCTGAACACAAGACGTGATGAGCATGTAAACATGAAACAGCAGTTCAGATGACTTCATTTATTCACCCTGTGATCCTGAACGGAATGATTTCATTAAAATGCCCATAAATGACTGTCTTTGGGGTCAGAAAATCACTGTACAGATTACAGAGAGAGTTAAATCTGTGTTGGTGTTATTGTACATCTGGAAACAAGCAAATCCCTGATCACCTGGAGCACAGAAATAATAACAGTCTCACTGGTTTTATGCTGAAGCTCACTGAGTCTTCATCTGTGTGAGTGTTCATTTACATGTGCATGTTAGTCAGTGTGGCTTTATCTAAACTAGAATGAACTGATCATATGTGTGTGTGTGTGTGTGTGTGTGTGAGTGTGATTGTGTGTGTGTGTGTGTGTGTGTGTGTGTGTGTGTGTGTGTGTGTGTGTGTGTGTGTTCTGCAGATTGAAACACACGATCTGATCTCTCTGATCTCTCCTCACTGCTCTGAAGCGAACGCTCGTCTGTCTGATGGACCGTACCTGTGAGTTCCTGACGGTTCCTGCGCTGGTCAGCAGATGAACAGATCAAACTTCAGTGAAACCGTTCAGAACGTACACCCTTTGGGTTCAAAGTCACGCTTCTGTGTGTTGTCTGTACAGCAGGAGGAAAGACAACATAAAATGACTTTTTTTCTTTTTAGTTAAACTAAGGTTCTTTTTTAAATAAAAAAGTTTGTCGAAAGTGCTGCAAAACACAGTTTAAGTGTGTGATTATGGAATAAAGAACATGAAGGTAATAGACACTTTTTATCACACAATTCAGATGTTTTTGCAAGATATAAACTCATAATTGCATGTACATTTCACAAAATGATTTTTTCGACCTAACTCTGAGAATTATATTTTTTCACCTGAGTTTACACCTGCAGTTGTTTTTTTGTCTTAATTCTGACTTTACATCTGCAATTATGATTTAAAAAAATAAACTTTTTTTCTGAATTCTGAGTTTACATCTGCAATTTGAGTTTACACTTACTAGTCATACAGCTACTGGTGTAGCTGTGCAATAAACTGTTCTCACATTTATATATTTATTCCTTAATTCTCTTGTATTTATTAATATTTCATTCACTACATTTGCACGATACCTATGTTGGACACATTTGGTATAACTTTTTACATTTGCACTGTTTACATTTTCATTGTTTGCATTTTGTTAAATGTAATTTTTTTGTATGTGTCTTTTTCAATGTGAGAGCAAATAAAATATTAATTCATTGTACAGCTGTACATTGACAATAAAAAGCTATTCTAGCTATTATTTTGTGTTTTTTTAATTACTGAAATGACTGACATGTTGATGTTGTGAATTAGACACTGAAAGCTGCTATGATAGAACAGCCTGGCATTTTAATAATGTAAATAATAATAATAATAATGAAATAAAAAATAAGCAAAGTTGAGCTTTTTGTTGGTTGACTGCTCATTTGTAACATCATAAGTTTTGTTGACTGCTCAGTCTGTTAATTTTAGTTATGTTAATCATCTATAGTGATGCAATTGTCATTTGCAATAACAAAAATCACAGATGTTTCCTTTAGCACAGCGATGCTCATCAAACTGTAAGATAATCTCAAGCTTGTCATTGAAACATAAGATCTCATAAACTCATGAAAATTATTTAAAAAAATGTATAATATCTCTAAGAAAATTGCAAAGTCATGAAAAAATGAATAAAATCAAGGAAAATTCAAGAAAATCAAACAAAATCTGGAAAAAGTCATGAACATTAATAAAAAAAACCCTGAAAAGTCATTAAAAATTGAACAAAATCTTTAAAAAGACATGAAACTGAACAAAATCTTGAAAAAGTCATGAAAATTGAACAAAACCCCAAACAGCCATAAAAATAAATAAAATCTCAAAAACCCTCATGAAAAGGAACCAAATCATTAAAGTTGCAAAAATTTATAAAATCATGAAAATTAACGAAAACTTGAAAAAGTCATGAAAATGAATAAAAATTTTAAAGGTCATGAAAATTGAACAAAACCTCAAAAAGTCAAAAAATGAACAAAATCTAAAAAAAAAAAAAAAAAAAAAAAAAAAAAACTAATGAAAATTAACCAAATGGCAAAAAGTTATGAAAAATGAATAAAATCATTCAAAATTACTGAAAATCTTATAAAATAAAAAAAAAAAAAAAAAAAAAAAAAAAAAAAAAAAAAATGAAACTTGAATAAAGTCTCAAACGGCATGAAAATGAAAAAAATTATGAAAATAAACAGTCTTAAGTCATGAAATTTAAACAAAACCTCAAAAAGTAAAAAAAAAGAATAAAATCTAAAAAAGCCCTCATGAAAATAAAACTAATCACAAAAAGTCATGAAAATTAAAAAATAATGTCAATATGAACAAAAACTTGAAAATGTAATAAAAATAAATAAATCTTTAAAAAGTCATAAAATAAACCTAACCTCAAAAATTTATGGAATACAAAGAAAACCACAAAAAGTCATAAAAATTAATAAAATCTCAAATACTCATGATCATGACTAAATTAACAATATCGCGAAAAGTCATGAAAAATGTACAAAATCATGAAAATGATTTTAATTTTTTTTTTTTGAAAATGTCATTAATATGAATGAAATCTGGAAAAAGTTGTGAAAATGAATACAATTTTAAAAAGTCATGAAAATGAACAAAATTTTAAAAAGTCATGAAAATTTTAAATCTTGAAAAGGTCATGAATATAAATAAAATCATGAAAAAGTCATGAAAAAAAAAAAATCTTGAAAAATAAATCATAAAAATGAATAAAATCTTGAAAAAGTCATGAAAATGAACAAAACCTCAGAAAGTCATCAAAATAAATAAATTCTTGAAAAGTAAAAAAAAATGGAAAAACACTCAAAAAGTCATGAAAACCAAAGTAAACCACAAAAAGTCATATAAATAAATAAAATCAATAATACTAATGAAAATCAACAAAATCACAAAAAGTCAAGAAAAATGAAGAAAACCATGAAGATGAAGAAAACCTTGAATAAGTCATGAAAATGAAGAAAATCTCAAACAGGCATAAAAAAATTATAAAATCATGAAAAAGTCAAAAAAAATTGAACAAAATCTTAAAAAAATCATTACAATTAACAAAATCATGAAAATGAACAAAATATCTAAAAAGTCATGAAAGTTTAACAAAACCTCAAAAAGTCATAAAAATTAATGAAATCTCAACAACAAATGAATCCAATCGTGAAAAGTAATTAAAATGAATAAAACCATGAAAATGAAAACTTTTGAAAAAAGTTGTGGAAATAGACATGAATATGAATAAAAAATGTAAAAGTCATGAAAATTGTACAAAATCTTAAAAATCATAAAAATTGACCAAATCGCAAAAAGGCATGCTAGATTAATAAAATCATGAAAAAGTCATGAAACTTGAATAAAATTCGAAAAAGTCATGAAAATGAATAAAATTATTAAAATGAATAAAATCCTGAAAAAATAATGAAAATTTTACAAAACCTCAAAAAGTCATTAAAATGATTAACATCTCCCTAATGAAAATAAACCAAATCGCATAAAGTCATGAAAAAAAAAATCTAACTCATGATAAGGAGCCAAATTGCCAAAAGTCACGAAAAATGAATAAAAACACAGTCATAAAATAAATAATATCTAGAAAACTCATGAAAATGAACAAAATCTGAAAAAAAGTCAAGAAAAAAGAAAATTGATCGAAACCTCAGAAAGTCATAAAAATGAATAAAAGCTGGAAAAACTCATGTAAATGAACCAAATCGAGAAAAGTTATGAAAAATTAATAATATCATGAAGATGAACAAAACCTTGCAAAATCATAAAAATGAATAAAATCTTGAAGTCATGAAAATTAATACTATTTTAAAAACTCACGAAAATGTACCAAATCTCGAAAAAGTCACGAAAATTAAACAAAATCTCGAAAAAGTCACAAAAATGTACTAAACCTCAAAAAAGTCATAAAAATTATTAACATCTCCCTAATGAAAATATACCAAATCGCAAAAAGTCATAAAAAAAAAACATCTAACTCATGATAAGGAACCAAATTGCAAAAAGTTACAAAAAATGAATAAAACCGTGAATATGAACACAAACTTGAAAAAGTTATGAAAGTGACCAGAATTTAAAAAAGTCATGAAAATGAATAAAACCTCAAAGTGATCAAAATAAATATAATCTTGAAAAAGTCATAAAATTTAACAAAATTTGGAAAAGTCATGAAAATTAATAAAATCATGAAAATTAAAAACTTGAAAAAGTTGTGAAAAAAAAACAAAAAAATTCATGAAAATGAACAAAATCTTGAAAATGTCATGAAAATGGAACAAAACCTCTAAAAGTAAAAAAAAAAAAAGAACAAAATTTTGAAAAGTCATGAAAAATTAATAAAATCATTGAAAGTGAACAAAACCTTGAAAAAGTGAAAATGGAAATGAATAAAATATCAAAGTCATGAAAACTGAACAAAACCTCAAAAAGTCAAGAAACAAATAATATCTCGTAAGTCATGAAAAGGAACAACATAAAAAAATGAACAAAGTCTTGAATGAAAATTGAACAAAACCTCAAAAATTAAAAAAAGAGAACAAAATATAAAAAAGTAATGAAAACTCAACAAAACCTCAAAAAGGTCATAAAAATTGATAAAATCTCGAAAAACTCAAACTCAAAAACTCAAAATGAACCAAATTGTGAAAAGTCATGAAAAATGACTAAAATCATGAAAATGAACAAAACATTGAAAAAGTCATTAAAATGAACATATTTTTTCCTCTAAATTCTAAGTTTACATCTTTAATTATGATTTTTTTTTCTTTTTTCTCTAAATACTGAGTTAACGTCTGCTATTATGATTTTTTCTTATTTTTTTACCTCTAAATTCTGAGGTTACATCTCACAATTATGATTTTTTTTTAAAAATTGTTTTCCATTAAAATTTTGAGATTACCTCCCACAATTATGATTTTTACCTCCCTCCAAATTCAGAGGACTTGAACTTTTCTTTTCTTTACAATCTTTTTATATGTCTCACAGTTGCGAGTTAACATCTCTTAACTTTTACTTTTTTCAGGAGTTTGTATCTTTAAAAATTCAGAATTATGAGATATCTATTTGTAGCTGTGGGTGAATAAAAGTCAGAAGTTTAGGATAAAAAGCCTTGACCCTTTTCGTCTGTGGCAGAATTATCCAAAACCACTTGCAATACAAACCTTTTTTATTATTTATTTACAGCATGATTTAATTTTATTTCTGACAGATATTTTTATTTGACTGAAATGATTCGATTAATGTTAGTACATGAATACTTTTATATGCTCTTCGGGGGCAAACATTGCTCATAATAAGAGTTCATTTACCGCCGCTGGTGTTGTGTGAATTAATGACATTTCAAGCTCTCCAGACGTTTGCTGTTTTTATCCTCCATCACATTATTCTAGCTCCGGCTGTC
>NC_056576.1:2493757-2540028 GCF_018340385.1 Cyprinus carpio | reverse complement strand
CAACCTTATGTAAATGAACAGCAACATAATGGAAAGTAGTGCCACTAAATGTAGCAAAGATATTGGTTTTACTATGATTCTCAATAGTGAGATGACACATTAATATTTTGAAATCATGCAGCTTTTCAGCAATCATTTGAAAACCAATGAAACTCTTTTGATTTGGTTCTATTCAATGAATTGGTCAAACTGGTCTGAGTCATTAATGTCACAAGTTTAAAGGGTTAGTTCACCCAAAAATGAAAATTAGGCTGTGTTTTACTCACCCCAAAGGCATCTTAGGTGTTTATGACTTTCTTTTTTCAGACGAATCCAGTTGGAGTTATATTAAAAATTGTCCTGACTATTCCAAGCTCTATCATTCCAGTCAGCGGGTGTTTCAGTGCTTCAGTCCAAAAGAAGTGAAATAAAAAGCACCGATCCACCCACCTTTGTCCAACCCGTGGAGCCATGTGAGACACTTTTTTTTAATGGATGGGCTTTTTTTATTTCACTTCTTTTGGACTGAAGCACCCGCTGACTGCAATGATAGAGCTAGGATGCCTCGGGGTGAGTAAAACACAGTGTAATTTCATTTTTGTGTGAACTAACCTTTTAAGTTTAAGTTTGAAATCTCAGGCTTGCATTTCCCGTACAGCCATGTACTGTAACTTGCTGCTTCACCCCCCCCAGTATGATGGATTGTTGTAAATTGACTAGTCAGTCACATCTATTTCCTGAAACTGTATAGCAACTTTATTGCACATCAAAATGTGTCGGTTACGTATGTAACCCTCGTTCCCTGAAGGAGAGAATGGAGACATTACGTCAGAATGACTGATGAATTGGCATCTCTCCCAAGAGCCCAACCATCTTTGAATGTAACAAACGAGCCAATAGACATTGGCTTGCAAGATTTGCATCGCGCACTCCCCCCCCCCAAATCGGGTATATAAGGAAGAGTGTGAGTAATCGCACATTGTCCTTGGCATTCCGCAGTGGTACAGCAATTTTGGCGACAGGACATAATGTCTTCGTTCCCTCCTTCAGGGAACGAGGTTTACATACGCAATCGAGACGTTCTCTTTGAGCCATTCATGTTCAACATTACATCAAAATGACTGATGAAATGGGATCCCTACTAAAGCACCACTATTGCTGCCCCTTTCAGTGCCCTGTAAAAGCCATCAAATCCTCCCGCTCCTGCTGGCATGGAAGACGGGACAGGGCTTAGACATAGAAGTGTCCATCACTGCTGTTCCATACAGTGAGTCATTTGGATAACACTGGGAAAGTGTACCCCCGTAAGGGAACACTACAGAGACCACATCCTGCATGTAGGAGGTATTATGTGGAAATTACAAGCATGGACTGGCCAATCAGGGCAGTCCTACATATGGAAGGTCTCTGTGGTAGACCCAGCTTAGCTTGGGTGAATTCAATACCGAGCAGAGATGGCAGAGCAGCTCTGCCAGGGAAAGACATGGGCTCACCATGAGCGAAGCCATACCGTGGGAGAATATGCATGTGGGATCACCCAAAGGGGGAATCACAACACATGGGCACCTAGCCTAGCACAAGGGATGACCCTGGCCATACATACGAGTGCTAGACCTGGCGTCTGATGCTCTGCCATGTCTGACTGCCGAGGGTGCTGGAAGAACTCCAAACAGGGTACACAGAATTAGCCTGTGAAGCAAATAAGCACAGATATCTGGTCCGTAGAGGGGAATGGCCCATAACAGACACAGAGTGGGACCTGGGGTTAACTGGCTACGTGAGGCTAGTACACGAGTGTACAATGTCAGGGGAGGATTCTACACTCCTCGTAGAGTGAGCCCTCACGCCCAGGGGGCACAGCTGATCTTGAGCTTGGTAACCCAAGATTATGGCATCCATTATCCAGTGGCAAACCTTTGCTGTTTTCCCCATAGTAGAGGAAGAGCTGGTATGAGGTCCTAAAGCTCTGTGTATAGTCCATGTATAAGTGCAAGGCGCAAACAGGACAGAGCAGAGCAAGGGCTGGGTCTGTCACCTCTGAGGGCAGCACCTGCAGGTTTACCATCTGATCCCTGAAAGGCGGGGTGGGAACCATGCACACATATCTGGGCCTGGGGCTCAGGATAACATGAGAGTGGGCTGATCTGAACTCCAGGCATGATTTGTTGATCGAAAAAGCCTGAAGTTCTCCTACCCCCAGGAGTGTTGGCTGTCGTGAGACCTCATCAGCTGCATGGTGTTGCTCGCCAGGGATGCGAATGGCACAAAGCGACCTCAGATGCTTCTGACTCCAAAGGAGGAGATGGTGGGTGAGTTGCAAGTTACGACATGTGATGGGAGAATAGACCAACTTGATGGCTGATGTCCGAAATGTCTGCCATGTTGTCTGTCTGGACCAGTACGTGCTTGTCGTGTAGCAGCATTTTGAAGTGGTGCAGAGAAAACCATACTGCTAGAAACTCAAGGTAACTGATGTGCCAATGCAGTCAAGGTCCATTGCACATGGCACCACAGCTTATGGCAGAGGCATCTGTTGAGACAACAACATTCCTGGACACTGGCACTAAGGGAATTCCTACCCGTAGAAAAGCATGGTCTGACCAAGGGCTGAAGGTTGGGTGGCAGGATGGGTTGATTGTAACCTGGGATGTGCCATGTTGCCATACCCATCTCGGGACTTGGTTGTGACACCAACGCTGAAGTGGTCTCATATGAAGATTTTTCCCAAATGACCTGAAGCCCCAGATGGCTGAGGTGTTGGAGCATCCGGTCCCTGTGTTTGTACAACTTTGCTCGCAACTGGTCCAGTATTAGCCAGTTGTCAAGGTAGTGGATAGTCCTAACGACTCTTTGCCTTAAAGGAATGAGGGCTGTCTCCATGACCACAGCCATATCACCCTGCAGCTCAAGACTGGTTGCCACCTGAAGCTAAGCAGGGTTGAGCCTGGTCAGTACCTGGATGGGAGACCTCCTGGGAAAACTAGGTTGCTGTTGGAAGAGATGTTAGTGAGGCCAGCAGGGGGTGCTCAATCTGTGGTCAGTGTGGATCCTAATGCCCCAATATAGTGATGGGGACACTATACTGTCAAAAAAGCACCGTCTTTCGGATAAACCGAGGTCCTGACTCTCTGTGGTCATTAAAAATCCCATGGCACTTCTCGTAAAGAGTAGGGGTTGTAACCCCTGTGTCCTGGCTAGACATGTGCCGGTATTCGGTAATGTGATATATCATGGTAATTAATATGCACAATATTTTTATCGTGCGCACTTCTAAATACCGTGAATAATTCTATACTACAAATTATTCAGAATTTGGAATGCATTTTAAGAATACTATTCCCATCAGCTGGTCAAAATGCACAACACCGCTGTATGCTGCTTGAAAGTGCGCTCTGATGTAAAAAAGCACGCATGAGAAGCACATGGCACAACACGTGAGAGATGCGCTGAATGAAAGCACATTCACTCTCTGACAGCAGATGGCACTAAACTGCGGAAAAAAAAGCAGCCTTTACTCTGGAAACCCCATAAATAAAGCAGCTGCGCTACTTTCTAAAACGTATTTAAATAGTCATTCAAATTTGTGGAATGGTGGTCATAACAGCCCAATACTAAAATATTTAGACTTAATAGGCTATTTATGTTCAAACTTTTTTTTTTTTTTTTCATTTTAATCTGGACTACAACATGCCCTACAGTTTTGATTCTTTATTGTTAATTCACACTTTACATTATGGCTTCATTAGTTAACATTAGTTAATTCATTAGTTAACATAAACTGCCAATGAAAAATTCTTCTAAACATTCATTAATCTTAGGTATTCCAATATTTAATAACACATTGTTAAAATCAAAAGATGCAACTGTGTTATTTAATGAGATAAAATGAACTAAGACTTATATATTTTTTAACAAAGATTAGTAACTTCTGTAGCAAATGTAGCTATTGCTCATAGTGAATGTTAATGCATTAACTAAGGTTAACTAATGAGGTCTTATTGTAAAGTGATACCTATTGGTCTTTATAGCTCTTTTGCACATTGATGTGTAAAACCTTTAACTTTATATATTTTTTCTGTATTGCTTTATTGTATTTAAATGTTAAGTTATATTTGTTTTAAAAAGGTTATTTAACCTGTTATACTGTATTATGAGCACTTTTTGAAACTAAATTCCAATACCGTGATAATACAGTATACCATGATAAAAGCATGAGCAATTAATCGCAACATGAAAATTTGATACCGGCATATCCCTAGACCTGGCCAAATTGCCTCCCAGGCCTTTGTCAATCATGGCCTCCTAATAATCCCCAACCACCTGATTGGCTCTATGACTCTCTCTCCTCTCCACCTGTAGCTGGTGTATGGTGAGTGGCTGCTGGCATTGTCCAGTGGCTGCTGTCGCATCATCCAAGTGGGTTAGTGGTTGAGGAGAGACCCCCCCATATGATTGTAATGTGCTTTGGGTGTACAACAATTCATTCATTCATTCATGACTTTCATGAAGACACAAGGCATGGGGGCCGGTCGGAAGGGGAGGACTTTGTACTGTTATGCCCATCCCTCAAACACAAAGCGTAGAAACAGTTTGTGCAGAGGGAGAATCGAACATGAAAGTACACGTCATTCAGATTGATTGGTGAAAACCAGTCATGAGGACGAATGCATTGGAAAATGATTTCTGCGTTAACATCTTGAAAGGGAGCTTGTGAAGGGCCCGGTTCAAGATACACAGGTCCATGATTGGTTGTAACTCACCATCTTTCTAGCGTAAAATGAAGTATGGGCTGTAAATTCTTGACTTCAGGTTGGCTGGAGGAACCGGCTCTATTGCGTCCTTCACCAGCAAGACTATGATCTCTGCCCACAGTACAGGAGCATCTTTGTCCAGCACTGAGGTGAGCCGAATGCCCCTGAACTTGGGGGGATACTGGGCCAACTGAATCACATAGCCAAGTCTGATGGTCCGAGTGAGCCAGCGAAACAGCCTGAGGAGCGCTAGCCAGCCTCCCAGAGACCGCACAAGTGGGAACATGTGGTGTGTGAGAAGGCATGGCGTCCTTGACACCCGCACTGCTGCCTGCTGGCTATAGAAGAGGGGGATGAGAGTGGCGAGGTGCTGCATCGCTCAATGCCATTCGCACACTTTTGGGACCCAGAGAAAGAGGAAACTGTTCTTTTCTCTAAATTTTGGGAACCACTGACTCTGGGCCAAAAGAGGAACAGAACTCAAACTGAACGAAAGATTCTCCACCTGGCCCTCCTCCGAGTGGTGCAATCCCCATCTCCTGAAGAGCAGGATCCTGTATCCCTGGGTCATCTGTCTCAGGGACGCCGCTTGCTCTGATGCTGTACCGCTTTCCTGCAGCCGGTTCCACACTGCTGCTAAGGTGGAGATGCTGGCTGCACTGGGATGCTGGGTTACACTGGGTCCCCTGTTAGACAGGACCAGCAACCTCATCCGGAAGCTCCACATCTTGTGATGTTCTAGAGGAAAGAGGGGCCTACAGAGACGTACTCGGCAGGGGAGCCCTCACTGTGATCCCCAGGTTACCCTGGCTATTCTCCAAAGTAGTCCTCCCCTGCTTTGAGGAGGAGCTAGATCGGGGAATAGCAGAGGGAATTCCACCTCGTTTAAGGTACTCAAATCTTGACCAAAACACGATCCACGGAAGCCAACTCAGTGTACTTCAAGCCCAGGCACGTGAAACAGTGATTGTGACTGTCATACGGGGCCAGGAAAAGACCGCATTCAGAAACACATGGATGGAATGACATCTTTTAAAAAACGCAACATCACACGTGTCATTCTTTTAGCGAAATTGCTCTTTTTGTTTTAAGTGCTAAAGCGCACAGGGAAATGTCACAGCACAGCACGATTGCACATGTTCTTTCTTATATAACCGCATTGCAGGGTGGGGTGCGCGAAAACAAATCTTGCACGCCAATGTCAATAGGCTCATTTTGTTATACTCAAAGATGGTTGGGCTCTTGGCTGTGATCCCAATTCATCAGTCATTCTGACATAACGTTGAACGTGACTGACTGAAAGGGAACTGTTGTTAACAACATCCAGTGTTGGGGAGTAACAATTTACATGTAAGAGAATTACGTAATTTATTTACAAAATAAATGTAACTGTAATCTGTTACAAAAATAATGTATTTAAATTATAGTTACTTATGAAAATGTTAATGTTTGCAAAGGGGGTTATATCTAAATATTTTCAAACACACACACACACATTTAACTTGATTTCTTTCCCAAATTTGGGTTTATGTATATGCTTTATTTTTTAAGATTAACTTTTTTCCTAGGCATTGTTAGATGCCAGTGTTTCCTGTCATAGCTGTGCAAAGATTTGTTTTCAAAAACAGTACCATAGGTATTAAACTATATCTTGTTATGATTTAAAATCATTATCTTACCTCTATCTCAAAGTAAAAAAAATAAAAAAAATAAAAAATAAATAAAGTGATACATTTTATGTGGTGGCTGAGCATTAAAATGAAGTGATTCTAATCTTAATTCAAGTAATGGAGGATTTTAAACATCTGACAGTAATCAGTGTTGAGTACCAGGGGTGGAAAGAGTACGAAAATATTCTACCATTACATTAATGAAATTTTACTTAAGTACAAGAAAAAGTACCAGTCTAAAAAATCTACTCAAGTAGAAGTAAAAAGTAGCTAGTTTAAAACTTCCTCGGAGTAAAAATTACTTAGTTACATTTTAAAGTCAAGTGTGAGGGAGGCAAAAATGGGATAGGCCAAAGGTGTCAAAATCAGTTCCTGGAGGGCCACAGCCCTGCACAATTTGGATATAAACCTAATTAAACACATCTGATCCAGGTAATCTAATCATTTAGGCTGATTTGAAAACTAAATGGTATGTGTGTTGGAGTTGGATTTGAACTGAATTGTTTAGGGCTGCGGCCCTCCAGGAACTGAGTTTGACACTCCTGGGATAGGCCTATAAATCTCAAACCAGTTGTTTTTGATTAAAGGAATCAGTTATTTAGAATAATAAGACATTTGGGCTGTTACCAGGCAAATTAAATTAGTATCAACAAAATTCATCTTTTCAATGCAGAGGAAACACAGAAGCTTCATCAGAAGTGGCATTTAGATGTATTCACACTGTTTAATGCAGGACATGAATGCATTTAACCTGCATTTACAAATGCAGAAATAATGTTTTGATATATAAGACATAAAATGTTGAATACTCATTTGAAATATATATATAAAGATAATTTAAATGTTGAGTGTCAGTAGGTGTCAGCAAGTCACTGTTAATAAGTGAGTCATTGCGATTGAACTGAATCATTAAATGGTTGATTCATTCAGGAACAAAACACAGTCATCAGAGATGCAAAACTGTGCTTTGGTGGCTGTGTTTGGAATTTTTTTTGTTGTCGAAATAGAGCAAAAACAGGCAATCGCAAGTCTCTTAATTAACTTCTTGTTTACTGAACTGTTGTAAAAAATAATAATAATAAAAAAAAATCTATATGTACCCTTACAAAAAAGAAGTTTATTCAACTGTGCTATCAGTATACTTCTTTTAAACTAAAAAAATAGGAAAGTATGCTTTTAGTTTACTTTTTATGTACTTCTCAGAAATGGGCTTTATGTACTCCTCAGAAATATACTTAAAATGGCATTTAAGTATACTTGACTTATACTTACAAAAAGTCTAAATATATTTGAGCTATACTTGTACTCCTAGAATCCGTGTTTTCATTATTATACAGTAGAGGGCACTAGTACACATCTTCTGCACTGAATTACCAAAAAAAAAAAAAAAAAAACACACAAGTGAAGAAGAAAAAAAAAGAAACAACAGACACTAACACTTGTTACATCTGACATGAAACAGCATCAAAACTGTAACGTTATGGAATAAAATGTCGACCATTGAAGAGGTAATAATTACAGTCAAGCTTTGGGTTTGTTGATCGACTCCATCTAAGTTTTGATTATCATTCTGAATCCAATTCATAGTCTTTTTTCAGCTTTTCGTTCAAAATGTTATAACTTTATTTTTTATGAAACTTACCCACATTAAAGTGTTTAAAAAAAAAGAATGCATGAAGCTAGAATAAAATGTTTTTGTTTACAAGCAGATACCCTGTTCTTTCTTTGGATGTTTTGTATGTTCAGATATTCATGTAACAAAATATATACAAATTAAAACCTAAATAGGGATATAGTAGTATACTTAAAGTATGATGTAAAGTTCACTTAAAGAAAACTTGTGAATATACTTGCAGTATAAAACTACTAAACTAGTAGTTTACTGAGACTATACTTAAGTGTACAAAGTATTTAATTAGTAAACTATCAGTATACCTATAGGTTCACTTTTAGTATAACTGCAGTACAAACTACAAACATAGAGGTAAACTAGTTGTGTACTCAAAGTTTGGTACTGTTATACTTAAAAGTATACTTTTACATACTAGAAAGTGGGCCAATTTAGTCCCAAGGAGTATTGAAACAGTACACTTACAAGTATACTACTAGAACACTGATATTTGTATACTTGCTACATAAAGTATACTTAAAAATATACTTGAACTTTACTTAAGTATACTTAAATAAATAAACTTGAAGTATACTACTTTTTGGTAAGGGTAATCATGCTGAATTTTGGAGGAAAAATGGCACTCTTCATGTGATACTGATTTAGTATATGAAATTATAAATATAGGCTATACATTTTCTGCCCCTTTATCTTCAATTGTGTGATCATTCTAAATGCATTTTAACAGACTGAATCACGCAGTGAAAGAACACTCACATGCACAAGTCTAATCTACTAGACTTCACGGCACTCTGTAGGAGTGTTTTGTTTGGTTTTGGCAAAATATTGATAATGTCAAATGGCATATCGTTAAAACAACAGTTACGATATTATCGCAGTCGATATATTGCAAACCCTGCACCACTGTCTTTTTGGCTTTTTTGTGCAAAACCTTTTGCTAAACTGTCAAAGCTTCATTTTAACAACCAATGCAATGATGCAAGTATTTACCTTACCTCTACATGCTGGCAAAGGGTTGATGTCGAGATTTTATAAGATGCTAGCTTGGTCTTCCTAGAAAACAGCTTACACTCACTGCATAATAGAGTATAAATTTGGCCAGGGGTTCACTTCATTTCCTTCGAGTTCAACTTCAGTAGAATACGACAGGGTTTTGTTTTCAGCTGGGTCTGCACCATAACGCCTGTCTTGTCCATCTGCATTTCTCTTGTGATTTTAGCACTAGTTTGCTCTCCTGCCCATTACTGCAGTAGTTTCCAGGGAGCAATTTTTTATTATTATTTTACTCAGTAGTTAATGTGTTTTAAAATGTAGCAAAGTACAATACGCAAGTAAACATAATTTGTTACTTTACACCTCTGTTGGATACTACTGTAAGAATAACCCTGCCTGGTTTAAATGTTTGAAAATGAATAACAGCTGAAAACATTCATTAGAAATTTAGAAAAGTAATCAAATGTAATTAGTTACATTACTTTAATAAAGTAAATGAAATAGTTACACTGCTTACATCTTAAATAGGGTAATTTCTAATCTGTAACCTATTACTTTTCCAAAGTAACCTTCCCAACACTGACAACATCACACACGTAGTGGAATAATTCTTATCCCAGCTTCTGCTAATTAATTGCTTCAAGAATTAATTCATGTCAGATAATTGCTTTAAATAATGAACATGGCTTCTAAGTAATACTTTAATATTTTTGTTCTCCAATTTTTATGTATTTCATTTATTTATTTGTGTGTGTGTGTGTGTGTGTGTGTGTGTGTGTGTGTGTGTGTGTGTGTGTGTGTGTGTGTGTGTGTGTGTGTGTGTGTGTGTGTGTGTGTGTGTGTGTGTGTGTGATTCAGTCATAACTTGCCTACATCTGGGTTCCCTCAGCATACTTGAGGATTTTTGTATATGTATGCTCTTTAAAAATTGAGCTTTTATTTTCTTTACACACGAAAAGACGTGGAATGGAAGATATACTGGAATATACAGCATGTTTGATTGCTTATTTTCCTCTAGGCCATAATCTATTTAAGTCTGCATGACATACAAACAAGAATCTTCTTCTAATCACAGGTCAAGAGATCCAGTAGTTCCACTGCAACAGCTTTGCAATATTGTACAACTTTTGCAATGCACCCCAGACTGGTTCAAGAGAAAATGACTCTCTTAGTTGACTGCATTAGTTTAGACAGTTAAAAAAAATACAAATAAATAAATAATAAAAAAAATGCAATGTCAATGTGGCAAGATACTTTTTTCACATAGATTGTAGTATAACTAGATACACTGTAAGCTTTCAGCTTAGCATAGTTTAGCTATTTTCCCTATATTCTGTAGGGTAGGCACAGCTGGTTTCAGCAGTGCGAAATAGAAAACAATACTAGAAACCAACATCAGAGACTTGACAACCTCCAGAGATTATATAGCTTTTAGTGTAAACAGACCTATGACAGGTGGATGGAGTGTTCAGAAAAAAAAAAAAAAAAAAAAAAAATATATATATATATATATATATATATATATATATATATATATATATATATATATATATATAACTGACAAGATTGGTACAGTCAGAAATTATATACTTCAGCTTCAGTTTTGTTTTTTTGTTTTTTGTTTTTTGGCTCCTCCCTGTGCGTGTATTTTAAAGACCTGAAAAGCACCTTGCATCTTCCTGTCAATGCACAATTAGAGGTAATTTGTGATCTTATGTGATTACATCTCCACTACAAATGAGTTCATTGACCTACTACTTGCTGTTTTTTGCTGCAGTTCAAACTCTGTCTACACAACCAAAACCTGCTCCCATAAATACAGTCGTGCAGTGCTGACGTCCTCTCTGATGTCATCAGTCATGGTGCATCTGGAATCTGTCTCAGTGGATTCAGCCTCTCAAATCCCTCAAAACACAGGCACAAAACAATATGACGTATTCTACAATATTACATCTATCTTCTTTCTAGAGCTTTAAATCAATACTTGTCTTACACAAGCTCTTGCATCCCTACAGCGATTTGATTTCACTGTTAAGAGACTGGTTGCAGTTTAATCTTTTTGTAATGCATTATTTTAAATGTATGTATTAGTGTTTGTCTCTCTAAATAACATAAAAGAGAATTTGTATAGATACATTTCCATTTGCAGCCAATTTAAATGATCTTAAGTAATGTGATGTGTTTTGAGTGAAAAAGGGTGTTCAGTGAGAAAATAAAAAATAGGAGTGGACTTGATTTTATCCAATGAGAATTTGTTTGATTAATTTAAGTGGGCAGTACATACCAGGATGGATAAAATAAATCCAAAATAGCTTAATTTGGCTATGATAAATTATTGAATAGCCTGTGTGAAGCCTAACTATTTTTTTCTTAGCTTGCACCAATGAATGTTTCACAATAAGAAAAGGAACATGTTTTAAGAACGAAAAACATCATTTCATTTTGATTTCATGTTGAGTGCTACATAAATCCTACAGCATCACTTTTACAAGACAAATTGTGATTTTATCATCTCGGCCTTAACATAAACATAATTTTCTGCAGGAAGCCACATGCCATTTCTTAAGTGATTAAAATGTCTCAAAGTCTCAAAGGAGTAACCATAGGGCCAGAGCCTTTCTGACAGCTGAAAGAAACATATTTGGTCATTTTCTAAATCCTTTAATTATTAAACATGGCTTCTGGAAAGAAGATAGCATTAGCTTTTAAAAAACAAGAAAGAAAATCCCATTTCTACATTTTCCATAGGGAAACAAAGAAAGAGATTAAAGGAAAGAACCGATCTCAGAGCATCCTAATTACCCTGATTTACAGGCACAGGAAATTTATCTTAATAACTCTGTTCAACAGCTTTAAAACAAATACATTACGCTCAGGCACAAAATTTGACTGCTATCTTGTGGTTATGATTGAAATCACTTCATAAAAGCTTACATGAAAATATAGTATGCATTTTAAATGGTAAACTGTCATAACCTCCCACCCAACCTAACTTATCTTTGCGTGTTTAAATTATGTGTCATCTTAACCTTTGACGGATGTGCCTTTCTGTGAAATACTAGAGTAGTAATCTTATTAAATGTGCTATGCTCACTCATACAACAACACAACACACACACACAAAATCACACAAGGTCATAAATACACAAGCTTTATCATGCAGCCATCTTATTCAGGCCACAGAGTTCAAAGGGAATACTCAATTTTGCCCACAAGGCCTGGTTATGGGTTGTGCTTGGCTGTTATGCGTTAACTGGTCATAGCAGAACAAGAAAGAGAGATATTGTCTAGTCTATGCAGGAATCCCCATAAACCTATCTTGTTTCCACTGTTTGCAGCAGCAGATAACTGATTATCATTTAAAGACCATTTTAAGATTAGTCATCTACTGTACAAGTAAGTACAGTAATTTAAACATACTGTAGAACAAAATTTCCGTAACCACCACTCTATTTTTATTCAAGAGTTTTTCATTTCATCAGGGTGATTGGTGATAAAGTCATGTTTAAAAGACAAAATCATTTTAAACATGACTAATGGACCCTATCATATTATATTGATCCTCTTAAATTTCTATTTATTTATTTATTTATTTTTGTACGTATTTTTGTGACTAGCATTTTGAACAAATTTACAGGTTAGATTAATCAAATACAGTGATGAACTTCAAAACAAATCCAAAAAACAATATTACACATGATTTAGTGTCTCAGGTTTCTATAAAGGTACACTAGTTTGGGGTTCAAAAATTTGAGGTTAGTATGTTTTTGTGTGAAAGGAAAGTTAATGAGTAAAGTAATGTTACAAAATACTTCTATTCAAATAAATACTGTTTTTGTTTGTTTGTTTTACTTTTTATTCATCACAGGATCCTAGGACCGTGGGGGGGGGGGGGGCAGATTGCACAAAAATATTAGAAGCAGAAAAAAGCAGCGCAACTGTTGATAATAAGAAGAAATGTTTCGTGGGCACCAAATCAGCATATAAGAATGATATGTGAAGGATCATGTAAGACTACATCGTGTAGAATAGAGTAATGACATGAAAATTCAGCTTTAGCATCACAAGAATAAAAGACATTTTAAAATGTCTTAAAATAGAAAAATGTTACAATTATTTCAAATTGTAAAAATATACAGAATTGCTGTTTTTACTGTATATTTATGAAATAAATGCAATTATTTCAAGTACATAAAAAATCATACTCACCTCCAACTTTTAAACGGCAGTGTACTGTATATGAACAGAGTGTTCAGTAACACATATATACTGTACATATTTCTAAATGTCCATACATCTCGTCCATTTTTGTAACCACACCATGTTTGTCTATTTACATTTAGATGGTGCAACTCTTTGAATAGACTGTGCATACTAAGCTTTATGCTTTACAATAATCAAAATCATAATGGTTATCTCTGGGTTTTGGCTTTCTGCAACTGTGATGTTGTAAACAACATTAAACCTTGGCATGTCCATATACTGTACACTGTCTCATGGCCAATTGGTCAAATAATAAAGTGTGGTAAAGGCAGCACTCCAACATAACAAAAGGGTATCAGTGTTTCTGGGTTATATACCTTTTCAGCCAACATTTACAAAAAAAAAAATAATAATAATAATAATAATAATAATAAACATTAAAAATAAGATTAAATTCCAGAGGATAATAAGTGGCCATATCCATAATTCTCAGATTATTATTTATTTTTATTTATTTTTTTACTGTTAGTAGTATTTTTTCTATTAAATATTGCAACATGCACTTGATAATAATTAAAATTCCCAAATCATTGCTATCATTGCAAAATTATTGTAATAAATGTTTCACTTGTTCTGTGTGTGTGTGTTTGTGTGTGTGTGTGTGTGTGTGTGTGTGTGTGTGTGTGTGTGTGTGTGTGTGTGTGTGTGTGTGTGTGTTTGTGACATATCAGGACACAACTTTGTATAATGACATGGGTATGACACAGGTATTACAAGGATATGGTAAAGAAAGGGTGTGTGTGTGTTTGTGACATATCAGGACACAACTTTGTATAATGACATGGGTATGACACAGGTATTACAAGGATATGGTAAAGAAAGGGTGTGTGTGTGTGTGTGTGTGTGTGTGTGTGTGTGTGTGTGTGTGTGTGTGTGTGTGTGTGTGTGTGTGTGTGTGTGTGTGTGTGTGTGTGACATATCAGGACACAACTTTGTATAATGTCATGGGTATGTCACAGGTATTACAAGGAGAGGGTGACTTATGAGGACATAACCCATGTCCCCACTTTTCAAAACACATAGAAATCACACAGAATGGAGTGTATTGAAAGTCTGAAATAGCACAAAGTTTCCTGTGAGGGCTTGGGTTAGGTGTAGTGTTGGTGAAGGGTGATAGAATATACAGTTTGTACAGTATAACAACCATTACACCTATCGGATGTCCCCACTTTTCCAAAAACAAACATGTTTGTGTGTGTGAGCGTGTGTTTCACCATTTGTGTTTTTGTTGTGAAGTAATTTGCTGCCCTCTAAAACATTTCACTTGCTAAACATTTAATTTTTCCCCCAGAAGACACTGCTGATCTCAAATCAGAAACAACCATCCCATTTTAACTACAGATCAGACAACTTTAAAGCCCAAATGCCTTCTTTTACCCTTTCTATATTTTTCTTCAGCAAACCTAACCACAAAAAACTGTCTTTTCATTTCCTTGTTTACTTTCTTTCTTTCTTTCTTTATTTATTTTTTTTTTTTTTAACAAAACTTTTTATACTTTCATATGCTACAGTGCCATTAACAGAAGTGTGCCATGCCTTATGGTTGATGGGAACATAACACCCTAGACATTGTAAATTTAATTAATTCAAATATTAATTTCAATTTCTGCTGTTATACATATAAATCCATTAAAAACCTGTACTGGCCTGAGCTGAAGCCAGTAAATCATTATTGAAACCCATTTGCTGAACCTACAGTTGAAGATTCATTGGCTGATACTCTCCTATTTTAATAAGAAAAACACAGCATTATTAAACAATGACAATGTCCTGCTTATTATTATTATTATTATTATTATTATTATTATTATTATTATTATTATTATTATTAATTTTCTCTTTTTCCCTTCATTCAGTCTTTATTACTGGAAGTGCTTCAATGTTTTCAGTTATAAATCTTATCCCTATCCCGCGCCCCACCCCCATCCCCCACTTCAATGTAAGTGGCAAAACATGAAACTACAAATGATTTTTGCGCAAGATAAGGAGGAATTTCCCCCATATGAATCTTCCACTCACAGCCAAGCAGCTTCCTGAAATTAATGGAAGTACTAAACAATAACTAGAAAAATGAAAGATGAAGTATATGGAGGGAGTAAGGCAACAAGGCATGTCCGGATCTACTGTATATGTAACATCCTATCATGTCCGATGTAGACATAGTGTAACATTAGGAAAGAGAGAATGAACTTTATTTATAACAAAGTTTTAGACTGCATCAGTAAGACACTTTTTTTGTTTGTTTGTTTGTTTGTTTGTTTGTTCACTTCATTTTACTGTAGATTTGTTTTAAACAAGGCAAAGATCAACACAGGCTTTTCAGAAAATAAAAAAGGATGCACACAAGAGTGAGTAAATGGGGTTTTTTTTTTTTTTTACCATGTCACTTTTGCTTTGTCTGTTACAGATCGTTTGATAAGTACTGAATATTTTAAACCAAAATTACCCTTATTTTCAAAGTACATCACAGCAGCATCCATCTATTATTCTAGTATGCATAACTGATACCCAATCATAGCATTGGGCATTTACTTCCAAGTCTTGAATGCAGCATGCATGAAAACTGCACGTTTCAACGAGAGTCAAAAACAGGACAGAAAACAGCCTTCTTCTAAATTATGATGTTTGTTTGATGTAAAAATCTTGCTAACATTACAAGTGGACCTCAGAGAGCATTACAAAATTAAAACAAAATGCCGTTCATAACCCCTTTTAATAACTAATATCTTATCAAACAATTTCACAAAAGCTTTAAACAAGTTTAACCAGTCAGTTGGTAAGTGCAATAAATACAGACCTTAAAGGTCCCCTGAAGTGCCTTGAAACATGCAGCATTATTCTATGTGGTGACATAATTTCAACTGAAACAGGAAGAGAGGGCGGGACATATCTAGTAGCCCCGCACCCTTTTTTTAAATAGTCAATAGCGTTTTGTTTATCTGATCGGGCCAGAGCCATTGAGCTCTGTAAAGCCGCATTTTACAGCCACAGTCTAATAGATTACCCCCTAGATTAAATATGAAACTCTTAGTAAAACAAAATAGTGGTAATAATCATGCTGAGGCTCTGTAGTTGTAAAAGTTTTTAATATATACCGACTCGCGCATATGTTCCGCTCCATGAGATCTCGTCTTTGGACCGGAGCCAAAGTCCGGATCAGACTGTGTGCGCTGCTGCGGTTCGAATGAAACAACATGAAACCAGACCTCATTTGTACCAATCGAAAGCTTATTTACACTGTCTGAATCATTCCCTATCCACTGTACAGGAAATACTACACTGTGAACAAGTGACCAATCTCAGTCGCAGCTTCAGCATCTATTTATAGTGCAGGGGGCGGGTGCTTCGGATTCTAGAGAGCATTTGATTGGTCAGAAGATTTGATGAGAGAATGAAGTACAAAATATTGTTGAGCTGTTTTGGCTGAAGTGACCAACTGCAAGCTTTGAATGCTCACAAATAAAGCCATTGCACAGGCAGTCCACTTTAAATACTGAATATCTGAAAAATCATTCAAGTAAATGCAAGCATTTCTTGCCAAGCTGTTTCATGGCATGTTGCCCAGCTAGTTGAAAGAAACCCATGGCATCTCGATTTTAGAAGGCAGAGAATTTATCATGATTTTTACTTCACACTTCCCTTTGAGGAAAGGGTAAGGGAATCTGTCTTTAGCACGCATAACACCTTTATCTAAGCTGCACTGTAGGAACCCGCTCCCTCCTCCATAGTGTTCTCCACAAGAGGAGGTCTAGCTTCTGGGTTTACAAGTAGTTTTACTGCCCAAAGCAGAGAATACAGATGAGGTGAAGAGTTTACTGACTGAGCAAATGTCTTTATCAACCCCATAGATTTTCCAACAGCCTCTAGGTTCATAAAAATTAGATCTACCACATATAATTTACCATATATTAATAAATGCATAAACAAATGAACAAAGAAGTAACATTTCAAGCATTTAAACTGTATCCATGAATTATTTTGCAATATTTGCTTAATAATAATTTTTTTTAAATATTATTACACCATTACTCCATTCATCAGTGTCACATGATCCTTCAGAAATCATTCCAATATGCTGTTTTGTACTTGAAAAATGGTACAGGTGTTTGATAAAATGGTACAGCTGCAGTAGTCTCTGACAATTTTCTACTGCTATCTAAAAGTCCTATTGATGAAAATAGGTGTGTTGGCTCCTCCCTGATGTTTATTGTTCTCTGTGATAATCTCCTTGGTCTTGTTCAGATAGATGTTGTTTTCCTGGCACCATACTGCCAGGGTCTTAACCTTCTTCCTGTACACAGCCTCCTCACCATCTGTGAGCAGACCAATGACTGTTACAATATTACCTGACAGTGTTTGAGTTACACTGCCCGGCACACATCATCTGCGAATAACATGCAACAAATAGAACAGAGGAATTTTCTTGGTGTACTTGGCACCTTGTGTATCAACACAATGAAAATATCTCAAGAACCTTCAAATGTATTTTCAAATGTAACACAGAAAGACACAACTCTTCTTTGAGCAATTAATTTACAACTGTTGCACACACTTGACCTCTACAAAAACACTATTATTGACTTTCCGTTGTATCAGTGTCTGACCTACATCTCTGTTGCTACAAGCTCATTCATTCCTGACCAATTCTGGAACCTTGTCATGTTGTTCGTTCTTTAGGATGAATCGCATTGTTGTAGTATTTTGTAATTCTCTTTTGGTTACCGAAGGGTTTGCTTACAAATTGAAACCTGTTCTGGCAAAATGAGTCACAATGAGCAAATCAACAAAAAATAAATAACAATAATAAAAAGGTTTAGGGGTGGAGATGAGTAGGTTAAGGGGTGGAGATGGGTGGGTTTAGGGATTAGGGGGTGGAGACGGGTAGGTTTAGGTATATGTAAGGTGGGAGGAGTTGGATCTGGATCCAACCACGCCCCCTGGACTTGTGATCTGCAGTGAGAACCATCTCTATATTTTGGGTTCGAGCTCTGTTGGATGCGCCTTTATGCGTTATGCGTGCTCTTCAGATGTCAGCATTAGAAGCGTGGAGAGAAAAAGGTACTCCTCTCATAAAACTTGCTCTGGATCACCCGATCGGCTTTCACCATGGACGTAGTGGAGTCCAGCCCGGGGTTGTCACATGTCGTTGCTGCAAGCTCGCCATTCTCAAGTCCGCCGGCCGTTCCTCACTCAAACCCGCAGTGTGTGATGCATTTTATGGAGGACTGTTTCCTGAACCTGCAGACTAGCCTACAATGGGTCTGTGCTCAAAGGCTGTTTTATAAAGTGGGGCAGTTCCAACTTCCAACTTCCAAGTCTGGCACTTCTGACTCACAGCCTGTACTCACAATTTTTATTTAAAGAACTTGCCACTGATGATTCAAACTTGAGTTTTAAGCAGTGTAGAGTAGCGCTTGTTGTATGTCATTTTTCCGATCACAAATGCAGACATGGTTTTATGTTTATGCGGTGCGATATGCAACACAACCTGTAAAAACACAGTTTAAGTTATTATAATCAGTAATTATGTCCCCACTGGATACAACAAATGCCTCATTTTTAATGGCTTTCAGAACGATGAGCTTTGTAAAAATCTACGCGTTTCAGAAAGGTGGGGTATAGAGGAGCAACAATAATGCACATGGTGTGGAAAATAATGTGTTTTTAGAAAACCGCATAAACACATTGCATTACATCAAATACACAACATAAGGTTCTTTTTAGCAATGTAATATGACACCTTTAATTTAAACCAGTAGAGATAATCGAGTTTAGATGAGTACTAATAATTACAAGCCACAAATTATAATCCATATGATCCCCAAAAATTATAGAATATATATGGTTTCAGAATTTTGATATGCATTTCCACTCTTTTCCTGAATCTGAGCAGTCAAAACATAAATCATCAGATCCAATTGTAATAATATTTTACAATATTACTATTTAATTTGATCAAATGAATTCAGTCTTGGTGAGCATAAGAGACTTCTTTTAAAAACTTTAAAAACTTTAAAGGTTAGTGTTATGTAGCCAAAGTGCATCATGCAGGCCACTTGCATTTGTGTTACAGTGAGTGTTTTGGTCAACCATCACAAGGCTCCAGCAACAACAAAGTGTTAACATAAGTTTCTAACCCAGAAAAATTACTGATCAGTCTATGCAGGTTTGCCGCTAGTAACCACAGGTCAAGGAACAGCTGTAAAAAAATGTGAGCAATTTAAAATGTAATGGCTACGGACATATTTCAACCTTCAAAATTAACAAGCAATTTTGTTTGAAATGAATTTAATAATGATAATAATAAATCTGATTACACTAAACCCATGGCATAAATAGCCTTTGGGCCACGCTAAAGTTTTTTTGCCTTTTGCATTGGTGAACTGAAGCAGAATTTTGCAATTGCACGCAGTGGGGTTGCAGTGATCATCACCATAACAGATTCAAAGTGTCTCTGTTAATGCTTCATTATTTGATGCAATATGGACAAGAACAGGACAGGTCAGCTGTCACTAACTTCTCATTTACCATCCATTTCCGCCACTCAGGTTTTCAGGTTTTGTTAGAAAAATAAACCTGAAACAGAACTGATAGATGTTGAAGAATATTATCATTCGCTTTCACATGCACCAAATTCTGTTCAAAGCCATATTACCCTAATCAGCCTTGATGACCTTTTTCCACTCTAATGAGCCCTAATTATAGTTTTGGTTTCATCTCTGGGTTTTGGTCTTCTGCCAAAACATGTCGTTGTAAAGAGAACCTGATTAAATGTGGTGTAGTTTCATGCCAACATCTTGCTTGAGAACACAGAACAGTATTTTGCAGTGCCTGCTGATCTGTCTGCTTATCCAGGCCGAGACATAAAGAGGGAAGCAGAACTGGAGAGAAGCCAGAGAAATGCAGCTTTGATCTCATAGTCCAGACTGCTCCGCTGCTCTTTCCTCCTGAGCTCTCAACTGTCTATCTAACAAAACGTAACATTCAGTTCATGACGTTGTCCCAATTTAAAATACATTATGCAAACCATGCCCATTTCATTCATTCAAAGCAAGAGGTCAGAGAATATTTGATTTCGGGGAAAATCAATGGGCATGCAAGTTTATCTGGTGCAACTGATATAATTATCACAGAATTCCAAGTCTGTAAAACAGGAAAGAACTTGCAAAAGAAGGACCTAATGTCTATACATCATAAGCAGTTATGATATATAACACCAACAACAATATTTTGAATACTACAGAGAGAGGGGGATGTTTCTAAGTTAGGAAATTTTGCATTAAAATGTTGCTTTCTGGTTGCATCACCACTTCGGCTTGGTGTTATAATGTTGGATTAATTCCCAGACAGCACCTATGGTACATGGTGGATCAGCCTTAAAATGAACTGAAATGGCCTCATAAACTCTTACATAGTCTCTCCAGTTAGATCAAATTCATTGCCAAGAAGTCAATCATACGTGCCCAGCAGAGTTCTTATCAATGCTTCACACCTTTATAAATCTCACCAAAGTGAAAATACTGTCAAAGGCAGTATTATAAGCTGACGAAAGCGTTAACATGACAAAAGTTATTGGTTTTTTGAAATATGGAAATATATAGCTATGTAATCGAACAACATGCTCTGCAGGGTATGATGCCATACGCTGCAAACCTTAAAGGTCAAGTTTGGCTACACAGTACTGTGAAATAGTGTTGTTATTAACTAAAAACATATTATTAACTTATTATTTTCATTAGTTAAAATAAAACTGAAATAAAATAAATATTAGACTTAAAAAACAAAAAATGTTAATTTGGCAACTAGCTGCAAAAAAAAAAAATTAAGTTGAAGTACTAAAATTACTAAAAGTAAAACATACTGTACATATAAATTAAAGTTATACAGAAATATAAAAAATGAGGACTGTTTCCTGAACCAGAAGCCTGCAACGCGTCTGTGGCACAACGGCTATTTCTATAAAGTTGGGCAGTTCAAACTGGCTTTATAAAGTCTGGCGCTGCTGACTCACAGCCTGTAAGTATGTTTTTTATATTTAAATAATTTGCTAATGATGATTCAAACATGAGTTTTGTGCAGTAGAGTAGGCATGTTGTTTGTTGTTTCTCAGATCACAAATGCAGATATGGTTTCATGTTTACGCAGCGCGATATGCAACGCAACGCGTAAAAAGTCAGTATAAGTCATTATAATCAGTAATTATGTCTCCACTGGATGCAACAAATGCCTCGTTTATAATGGGTTTTATTGGTTTTGTCTCGTCTAGTGATGTCCGGATCACAAACGAATCTTTCCATTTAACCGGATCTTCTTAGTGAACCAGATTTTCAGATGTTTTTTTTCCTATTATGAAAGTCAACCACCAACTGTTTGATTACTAGTAATCTTCAAAATATCTTAATTTATGTTCAACATAAGAAAGAAACTCATACAGGTTTGGAACGACATGAGGGTGTGTAAATGATGACAGAATTTTCATTTTTGGGTGAACTATCCCTTTAAACCGCATAAACACATTGCATTACACCAATTACACAAAATAATGTTCTTTTTAGCAGCATCATATGACCCCTTTAAAGGGCGTTTGCCTACCCCTGGTGTAGGCTATAGTGCATGATTTGGTGTATTTGGTGTAATGAAATGTGTTTATGCGGTTTAAGGTTAAAACACACATTATTTTCCACATACTGTACATTATAGTTTTTCCTCTATGCCCCACCTTCTGAAACGCATCTATTTTTACAAGGGACATCGTTCTGAAGAACGAGGTGTGCTATGATTGGCCAGCTATCCAGCGCGTTGTGATTGGACGAATGCCTCAAGCATGGGACGGAAATGTTATGCCTCTTTACATATTGTGATGCACTGTCCAGCGGAGCGACGAGACATTAACATAAAACCCATTATAAACGTGATAAAAACATGATTTCTAGTTGTGTCTTATTTTGGAAGGCAAAAACAAAGTAGTTTCACTTTCTCAACGAAACAGTGTTATACACCGCGGCCTTGAGTGAGCAGAGGCCAGAGGCCTAGAGTAAGCCGCGGCCCGCTTGAGTGAGCAGAAGCAAAGGAGCATACCTTGGGCTAGCGGCAACCACATGGACTCCGCTTCGTCTACGGTGAAAGCCCATTCTGTGATCCACAGTGCAAAGTTTATGTTTTTCCTCAGCGACCAGCACGGATCAGCCCCAGGCACGATGAAGGGGATATCATCCTCTTTTGGAAGGCCAAACAAAGTAGTTTCGCTTTCACAGTGAAACACACAGCGTCTATACGACATGGCAGCGGCGGCAACAACAATACTACAACGAGAATAAAAGGTACACCTTCTTTCTTTGCGTGAACATCTGGGCGTCATAATGCAAATCTTCCCACATACTGACGTAGATATGTGGGGGCATGTTAGAACGAGCCGTTTCAGGGGGGGCGTGGACAAGTTTTAACTTCTATAAAGAATATCTCTTTGGATTTGAGACTTTAGTCTTTGCAACTTCACAGATCTTCTTTATTCATCAAGAGCTTGTAACACTCCAAAGAGAAAGAAAATTTTGAAATCACATTATAGGACCCCTTTAAGAATGGAGAGACGTGATCGCAGCATTGCCACGGTCATGCACTCAAAGTGAGGGCATGAACCATCCACTTACTCATCACCTGCTATTGTGGTATTTAATTTGCTTTCTTTCTTCCTATGCTTTATTTTGAATATATTTTGACACCTAATGTGACATCTATAATCATTGCGCACGTGCATTATCATTAGATTGAGGTCACTTGAGAACTTCATCTCAGTGATTTTGCTCAAATGAAAGCAAGAGCACCCTCTGCTGAGGCTGTACAAACAATGCGTATTTGTGTTTGCACTAGGAGAGTATCATGGGTTTCTAATGTATTGCAGTGCAGAGCAATATAGCCAATCACAGACATATATGAATTCTTCAACGCAATGGCCAATCAGAGGTCAAAATTCACTCACCGCTCAAAACGCCTGTGTTTTGTTCTGTGTTGAATTATGCAGGGTGTGAATCTTCTCATCATAACAAACAAAAGCTACATCCCAAATCATGCACTATAGCCTACAACAGGGGTAGGCAACGTTGGTCCTGGGGTGCTGATGTCCTGCAGGGTTTAGCTCCAACCCTGAAAAAAAACTCACTTGTCTGTATCCTTAGTAATCCTGAAGACCTTGATTAGCTTGTTCAGGTGTTTGATTAGGGTAAGAGCTCAACTCTGCAGAACAGCGGCTCTCCAGGACTGACATTGCCTATCCCTGGCCTACACTATGCACTTATACACAATGTACTTATGCACTATGTACACAACGTGTAGAGTTTGAACAATATAAGGTTATTTTGTAATTCATAATTAAAGTCCGATAGCCCCTCCCCTCCATTACATAATGAAAGCTGCAATTGTTGAGTGCAATTGTTGAGTGCATGTGGCCAACATTCCATACTTTTCAGTGTGAATGTAACCCCTCTCTCCTGGGTCCCCACCAACACAACTCGTTCTTGTTCCGAGGGTTTGTGGGTCTCGAATGGGTATCTGATGGCGTGCAAAATTCAGATGGAGGGCAGGAAGTGATAAGCAGAATGGATGAGATGGAGGGAAGTCCATACTGTACTGGTTTAGACACTATTACAAAAGAAAGGCATAAACAGAAAATTACAACATATGTTGGACGTCATCCTAATGTTATGAAGAGAAGTGATTTTTCAACTAAATTGAAATACTTGCCTGCCATCGAGTTGGTGGATATAGGCTAAGGAACTAACCCTGATTACAAACAAGCTATTCGAAAGTGAATCCCGCATTTATATGAGGGATGCGGAATATATGTCAGTCACTCCTGAAACTTTGCTGCATGTATATGGTATGTGGCCATATATATATATATATATGTGGGGGGGGGGGGTGTTTGTGTGTGTGTGTGTGTGTGTGTGTGTGTGTGTGTGTTTGTTTGTTTGGCATTGAGTGAATTCTGATCTCATGCTGAATGCGTGAAAGTTGGCAGCCCTATACCTATTTATATATTTCTTTATTAATATCTTAATATATTCTTAATATCTTAATATATTATTACATCTTAAATTATCCATTTGCACACACAAGCATTATCCAACTCGGTTCCTCCTGACTGCAGACGCAGGTTTACAAGCCACTTTTTCTTGTGTATTTATCCAGCGATCAGTTTCACCTGACTACTTGCTATTGGGTCACCCAAGATTAATGTTTATATCAGCTGTGAAGGAGGGCCATAGGTTTTAATCACCTGTGTCTGCTTGACCAACCTGACTAGCCAAAAATATAGAGCTTGATTGAAAAAAAAAAGTGGGTATCAGAAGGATCCCATCATGGAATTCGATCACGCATACAAGGATATCTTAGACAAGAATATATCCTATACTCTCAAATACACTAATACGACACCTCAAAGGGACTGCTGATTTATATTTATATGATTTATATATGATGAGCATGATATCCGTTGATCACTTTCCTAGTGCACACACACACAAACACATTTAGTTTTCTACATCCATATTTAGCTGCATAAGACAATTTTCATTCTGTCATCCTGTTGCTATTATCTAGATTTTGCTCTTCCTAATGCTTTTTTGACAGGTTGCCATGGTTACAGCTCTGATTACGTACTCCTTGATTACCTCATGATGCCTCCTGGCCTTCCACTCTAAAAATCCTGCCTAAAACAATCACAGTTTGTTTCCTCTTGACATCAGACTGAAAAGAATCTTGAACCCTCAATGAGAAATATAAAAACTTGCACTTCATGGTACATTCTTGTTTTGTATTGATTAGTATTTAATGCATAAATGATGCATAAGATGTCCATTAACTTTTTTAAATCACTAGCAATAGGTTAAAATTACATAAATTAACTATTGAACTTTTCTCTCATTTTTAATCAGCTTCACTATTTTTATTTTTTTATTTTTTAATTATTAATTTTATGTGTGTTCTGCAAAGACCATAGTGCTTGTGTTTTGTGTGTGTTCAATTTTCAGTGGCAACATGAACATTTTATAACCTTGGAGATGAAATGTGACAGTGTAGACGTGAATGAATACTTTCAGTACAGTTGTAAACACAGCCAGTGTAAAACTCTAATATGTTTTTTATTCATTTTCTGTAACAATTTATTTTTCTTTATCATTAAATATTAAGTGCACAAATGTACTAGCACATAAATTATAAAGACAAGATAAACAAAATGTAAGCCTGAATATTCTATAGAAGGGTAAGTATCTTCTTCATCATTGCACAAATTAAATGAAATATTTATTAATTATTATGTACACTACTGTTCTAAAATGTTAAGTTTTTTTATGTTTTTGAAAGAAGTCTATTATGCTCACAATGGCTCTATTTATTTAATCAAAAATACAGAGAAAAAAAAAAAAAAAACTTTGGTGCTCAAGAAACATTTCTCATTATTATTATCAGTGTTGAAAACCAAACTGTTTAAAAGAACAATATTTATTAGAAATAGAAACCTCTTATAAAAATCTTCACTGTCACTTTTAATGAAATCTGCCTGTCCACCACATCTAAAAAAATTTTTTATTTGATTGAGATCTAGTGACTGTGGCAGCCACTGAAGTACACTGAATGCATTTTCATCTTCTTGGATCCAGCTAGGGATGTGATGGTTTGTCACATGGTGCATTATCGTGGACCCATATATTTGTCATTTACACCAGCTTCTCACACCTCTATATTTATGTTGCAGCAGGAATGAGATTCATCAGACCAGGCTATGTTTTTGTTTTGTTTTGTTTTGTTGTTTCTTTCTTTGATCTTGTGCGTAGACAAATATGCAGTTTTTACAATTGTTTTAGTTGGTTGATTGACAGGTGAGTAGGCCACTGTTGGTCGGAAAACATCAGGTTGGATTAGCATTTACACTACAAATGCAAAAGTGGTCAAATGAACTTGATTGAGGTTTGAGAGGCTGGATCACACTATTTGACCCTGTTTTTATTTGTATTTAGCGCTGTCCACTTGGGACAACTAAGTGTTACTGTCATTGTCTGTCAGCTTGAACAAGTCTGTCCATTCTCCTCTGACCTTTCTCATTAACCAGGTGTTTTTGCCCAACTTCTGCTCACTGAATGTTTTTCTCACACTGTTGTGTGTATCCCAGGAGATCATCCGTTTCTGAAATACTCTAACCACCCCATCTGAAACCTGCATTTATTTTATGGTCAAAGTTAGTTTTCATCATATTTCCTTCTCACCTATCTGTTTTGGACAACAACAACTTGACTTGCTCTGATTATTTTCTGATTATTTTAGACTGGTTTGGGCAGAATATTCTTAACCCCTTCCCTACAACTGTTAGATTGCTATGAGCGATGGATGACAGAAAGGTGCACAAAAAAAAAAAAACCTTGCACTCTATTCAATATTCCATTTTAGTAGGAAATACATAACCACACTGAAGTCAGCAGCAAATTCAGGTTCAAACTAAATTTTGCATCCTGAACAGAACTAAGGCCTTCACAATCTGAGGTTGTAGTGATGTGAAAACATCTGAAATTACATTATAAAAAAAAAAATAATAATTTTAATATCCTCTCAGGATATACACTTTTCAAAATAAATGTAAAATATATATATATAGTTATTTTTTTTAAAATGTAACAAACATGACAGTAATTTGAATGTAGACTTTGTAAAAAAAAAAAAAAAAAAAAAGATTATATATAAATATAATATTTAGTGGTGGGCCGTTATCGGCGTTAACGTGCTGCATTAACGTGAGACTCTTAGCGGGCGATAAAAAAATATCGCCCTTAATCTATTCTCAAAGTTGGGTTGGGAGCAGGGTCTATACTACGCAAGCTATGATGACTTTCACCGTGATAGTTTAGCGCGGATGTATACCTAGACGAATTGCACTGTAGGGGGCGAGAACGAGTCTTCGAACCTGTGTGTATGCCTACTGTGAAATTACCAAGCTTCCCAAAAAAAAGCTCGACAAGATTCACGCCTGTTTACTCCGTCTGCAGTGTGTATGCAGTCCGTGTGCGTTACGTATGTGGTGCAGAAGCAGCACGGACTCATTGTGCTTTCACACAGGACGCGTTTGCAGTCCGCTACTGATCCACGGCTGTTTTGTCCACAAACACAACATTTGTTCATTATTCTATATTTCAAACCGTTAAAAAAAAAAAAAAAAAATTGTGACTATTATCACAGAACAGTAACAGTCTTTCATAATCATAGACATTAGTTTAAACTTAATAAATATAAACAACATATTATTCATGCATTTGACTTCTAGTTTTGTATAATAAGCTGCTCAAGCAAGCGGCAAAACATTTAAACACAACAATTAGCCTACTTTTCTTGTTGGGATATTGCAAATATTTAAAATTTAAGCATCACTGACAGAAACAGTCGACTCTCGTGCCTTTTGCATTTAAATCTTTATTGCAAGCAATCGCACGGTTCTTAATGAACTTTGTTTTTCTGCTTCCATAAAAGTGCATAGGCCTATATCATGTTGCCTCGTTTATCTAACGGTGCTCTTTTTCTTTAGATTCAAGATGAATGGCGTGCTCAATCCCTTTTAAGTTTGATTTGGGTGCTCTTCGGTCCAAGGTAGAACATCTTAAGAGGCAGTGTAGAGAAAAAAGATCTCTGATAGCCGAGGCACTCCGTAATTAAAATGTCTTTATTGCAAAAATGACATGTCCTAAATGGACAACTTTAAAATGCCCACGCGTAGTGGCATGAGGCCTTCTTCAGGGCATAGTGAAGCAGATAAAAAACTTATCTTATAATGACAAAGACACACAGGTAGAAGCAAACACACAGGTGCTGACAATCAGTATTGAACGTCTACAGGTAATTACTAGGACACGCCTCTCACACCGTTCTCAGCACTAAAGCTATTAGTCACAATAAACAACAGAAACACAGGCAACAGATAGCATGCATATATATTCATGCATACGTTGCTAGGGCACCGCGCTCACATGGTTCTTAACACTGAAGCTGCTGGTCACAACAATAAATAAAGAAGCAACAAATAGCATGCACATACATTCATGCATATATTACTAGGGCACACCTCTCACATGATTCTCAGCAATAAATCTGTTGGTAACAATGCAAGCAAAAAACACAAGCAACAGGTAGCATGCATATATTCATGCTTACACCTTCATGTATACATATGCATATGTGCATGTATGTGCATGCTATTTGTTTGCTTCTTTATTTATTGTTGTGACCAGCAGCTTCAGTGTTGAGAACCATGTGAGAGGCGTGCCCTAGCAATGTATGCATGAATATATATGCATGCTATCTGTTGCCTGTGTTTCTGTTGTTTATTGTGACTAATAGCTTTAGTGCTGAGAACGGTGTGAGAGGCGTGTCCTAGTAATTACCTGTCCAATTACAATGCTCCGTCCTTTTAATTCAGCGCATGCAGCACAGCAAAAATAGACTCGGTACGTAAACGATCGCTGCACTGCTGCAGACGCACCACTCCCTTCCAAGGTTTGTAATGGCAGTAAATGGGGGTCAAGATTTTAAAGACTTGAACATTTTTTAATATAACTCCAATTTTATTCATCTGAAAGAAGAAAGTCATATACACCTAGGATGGCTTGAGGGTGAGTAAATCATGGGGTAATTTTCTTTTTTGGGTGAACTATCACTATAAGCTGAGTTCAGTTTTACAATATCAAAAGCATGTTAGATAATCAGGTATTGACAATATAGATTAATGTTAAGGTCTCTGGCAGTAAGTGATGTTTACGTTTCACATTGTAGAGGTGACATCCTCCATAAGAACACTGGGACACATCACAGAGGAGTAGGTACTTGATTCCATTTAAAAAGCCTTGAACATGACGTGCAGGAAAATTCTGAACTCCTGAAACACTGAGAAAGTCTTTACAGTCTGGAACACGCAGCTGAAGGAACCTTGGAGGAAAGGTCTTTTCAAAAGGGTATATTCTTTTGCAGGCGTTTCTATTAATGTCTCCTACTCCTACTGTACATTTTCAGCTAGAAACTTAGAATGTCTATGTTTCTGTTACTCTCTACCCCTCTGGGAGAACAAAGTGTGTCTGAGATTGTACTTTTTTCTCATATTAATGGGCAGATGAAACCGTGTTGGCCTGTGAAAAATAAATAAATAAAATCTGGCTTCTCTTTATAAAGTCTAATCAAAAGTTCAGAATGTTGTCCACTCCAGAAGTTGAAAGGGACACTGGTGTGAAGTGGGGGGTCTGGAAAGGTGAAGTGTGTAATTGCTGGCATTAGAACTCACATGTGCTGAGATAACTAGTCATAATTAGTTAAGTAATAGTTTGAGAGTGCAAACACTGTGGCACTTTCAAATAATTGTTCTGTTTGTTTGAGTGGTCCAAAATGTCTACTTCTGACATAATTGCTGACTGACAATTGCTTTATATTTTGTTAATATTCCTTGTTATTTCATGTTCTTTACCCCGACTAAACTTTCAAGAGTAAACAACACCATACCATCAACACAGTGCACAGGGATTTGGCATAAATTCAAAATTAATTCATCAACTGAATGTTGAATTAACAGTCTCTGTATTGTCCCTGAATAGCAAACACTTTAATATTCAAATTTTGTTGTATTGGGAATGCAACTGAATTGTCCTTAAAATGTTTAAACACTCAAGAGACTAATCTGGTAAATATTCAAATTTGCTACAGGATGCGTATTTGGAAGTTTGCCAATCTCCACATCCATAATTTTTCATAATGGAAGCTTACAAAGCACATCATACTTCAATGGATCTTTTAACTGTAATACTGTATATATATATATACTATTTTAAGCTTATTTTTATGAAAGCAGCTATAGGCAAGAACTCTAAAATGCTAGGTCAGAAGAGATGCTCTCAGCTGAATCATACCAGTTATTTCGTTTGAAGCACAATTAATACCTATTTCAACTTAATGGAAACAATTTTGTTAACTGTGGTGCCCCTGAAGGTAATTCTCCTCAGGTAACCTACAGGGAGAAATCAGGCTCAGTTGTTGTTTCCTTTAAACACTCACAATATCTGAAATTAAAAAAGCTTTTGTAAAAATCTTTTTCTTACACAATCTTCTCAAATGTAGAAAATGTCTCGTTTTAGCTCATCATATCCCATCTAAAATATCCCAGTAACCAGGTCCATTTTTTTTTTTTCAGGGATAACACTGATTGTGCTGTATGTGTATGGTTCACTAAAAGAACCGACTCTTAAGTGTCAAAGACTTTCAGTTATTTTGTCTAAAGCTTTCTACACAATGCACGATTTTCAGCTGTCCCAGATGAAAGATTGTGGCAATTTCTGTGATCGTGGCACCCAAAACGGTAGTCCTATGTCGTAAAGTGAGAGAGGTTCAAAGACTGCCTTTGTCACGGTCTTGTGACCAAAGTTAGCTTACAAGTTAGCCTGACAGTGTCAGAAATTCAGCATGATCATCGCACAGTGTTTGCTGCTAACTCCCATGTTTACTAACCAGCCAGTAAAAATGTGACATGAAATCAATGCAACACAGCACTAAAACATAAAAACTGCTTACCTCAAGCTCTTAGCCTATTTCCTCTTTTCCCGCTTCCACTTTTTTTCAGCACACATAAAAACTACAACTGCCAAACTGCCATGCTTTTTTGTTTACCACTAGCACATGCTGATGTGTTATTTTTCTATAGTAACGTGTGCCATAGCCTCATCATCGTACAGTCTGTATGCATGTCATACCCAAGTTTATAAGATCCATGTCGCCCAGTAGGATTTGAAATGATCTTATAGGATTACTAAAATTGTGCAGTGTAGAAGGCTTTAGTTACTGTTTTCATGGATTTCTAGTTTGTTTTCATTAGTTCCTGTTGTCCTTTGTTCTAATTTCCCACCACTTATTAGTTGTCATAGTTATTCATTTAATTGTCACAGGTGTCATTAGATGCCTCATTTGCCTTGTACTTAAGTTGCTCTATTTCACCCCTCAGTTGTTGGTTATGGTTAGTTCACACTATTACGCCTGTTTGTTCCTTGCTTAATAAACCATGCTTGTAATTTTTAATTTGCTTGTAACTTTAATCTTCTTCATCTTTGGACCATCCATGACAAAAAGAGTCATTCAGTCAGCTGTTGGACTACACTGTTTGGGCTATATGTTTATGTGTTTGATTCTATAAATGACTTATAAAAGTAACTGGCTTGTTTGCCAGACTACATCATAATGCATTCAATTCCGGTGCATATGGATTCACTTTTATTTTAAAAACATGGAACCAGTTTGGATTCAGAACTAGTTTAATGTTCCCAGCCGTATATACAGGTTTGTCTATTTAATATCATTCAGGACAGAATACAATTGATCTTCAAACTTCAGAGTACGTCACTATCACAGAGCTGGTGTTAATAATACTTCTAGGTCCATCAGCATTTTGGGCACAATGAAATTGTTCTTTTTCAGCATCTGTAAGTAATAGATTCTACAAACACATTCACAAATCCCCCTAAAGCTGAGCATAGAACATGAGGTAACAGAGGTAAATGCTTATACATATGTAAAAGGTCTTTTTGATTGGCCCATTATATTTAGGGTGTCAGTAATGGAATGGTTGGATAAATTTGAACAGAAACACAAACAGAGACGACATGCAATGCTTGTTATTTTATTCATCTGGGAGACTGCCGTGCTGTGTCACGTAAATTAAGTTGGTTTAAGACAGTCCAGGGTCACAACACACCAAAGCCCTGCTGTGGTATTATCCATGACTGCGCCCAGAGATAGATGACTCACATGGTCTTTTAATATTTATCATTCAGAGACAGAACAACATTTCAGGTGCACTTAGTGGATGCCAGGGCTAAATTGGAGGGAGTCCAAATGTTGTAAAAACTCTGAATGCTTACAGGAAGAGAGCCCTGTGGCGACATGAGTGGACAAATCTAAAAACATGAATAAAACGAATCGTTCAGCTCATTATATCTTTTAGAAGTGGGCTTTCCAGAAAAGAAAGTCATTTAAAATGAAAAGGCAAACAATGCAGTTTATCTTAAAGGGGTCATCAGATGCAACATGCACTTTTACAAGTTGTTTGAACTGAAATGTGGTTTGTACACAACCACCCTAAAATGATAAAAAGCATTTTTTTTTTTTTATCTCAATAAATCATTTCCCCTTTCTCAGATCAAGCTGTTCTCAGATGCCTGTCTGTGTAAAATCACACAGACAGGCCCCTCCCACCATAGTTTGATTGACAGTAGCATTTCAACACAGACTGCACCGGTGTCTTACCTAAGACCCGTCTTGAGTGAGCTGTCATCAGTCCGCCATTGTTTCACAGCCGCAGCAGATGTAGACAAGAATGTGTCCTAAGCGACTGAGGTGTTCTGTTGTTGGATGTAATAATGAACATAGCAGTCGTCTTTTAGAGTAGACTCTAAAAAAAGTAGACTTTTACAATACATGATGATTATAAAAAGCAGTACTATATGGTTAGACTACAATGCACTTATGGGGGAAATGCAATTAGGATCAATAATTGCCATAGTAAGTAGTTCTGACTTCACCTTTACTGGCATACTGCATTATGCCATTTACATTTTACTCATTCTGATTTACTATACGGCGGGGATTTTCAAACCAGGGTCCAGGGCCATAAGAGGTTTTCAAGGGGGTCCATAGAAGAAGAATTTTATATGCATATAAATGCATCTTTGCACATATAGGCCTCTCACACAAGGGGATCATCATTAACAATTCCCTGACATAAAAAAATAAATAAAAATAAAATAGTTTCTTTCTGACCCACATAGTAATATACAGTAAACCATTCCAAACAATTTAAGGTGCAATTTCATTTTTGATACATCAATCTACAAAATAAATAACACATGCAAAGGTATGTAATGTCACAGACATTAAGGATTTTTAATCCAAAATGCCAAAATTCCAAATCCATATTCAAAAAGTCAGTCACAAGAGAACAGAACAATTTCTGGAACCCAGACAAATAAAAATAACTGGTAAGCACATAATCTGCAGCAAGATCAATAAAGACAGAATGCTGGTATGTGCAGATATTGCCAGAAACAAAACAAACAAACAAACAAACAAAAAGTGTGCAACAAGGAGCAAAGACCAAACAAGTGAAGAGAAAGAACAAAAAAGGTAAAAGGCCCTTATTAGTGAGAAGAGTCTGAGCAGCACTTCTCCACAAGCTGCAGGTCTTGCAGGCCGTAACTTGCACACATACATCTCACATGAAGTAATTAAACTACATAATGGATGATGACAGTTTTCACTGAGTATTTTTCCAGCACTGATAGCACTAATGATGATTTATGATGTTGGACTTTTAATGAACATGAAATGATTTATTATTACCAGAAAGCTGCAAGCTAGTAGTTACAGATTGCACGACTCATATTTTAATTCATAGCATAGTTTAAACATATTAATTTTTGTTTTCTCTTAGCAAAATATGTATGCATTGCAAATGATTACGTTTCTGTCTGTCAAGCACACAATTACTTCATTTATTCATCTACTTAACGTCATCATGGTTTTTATCTTGTACTTCCTTCGCCAGGAGCTGCTAAAACAGTTCTACTCAGCCATAATTGAGTCTGTCCTGTGCACTTCAATAACTGTTTGGTTTAGTTCAGCTACTAAATCAGACATCATAAGACTACAGAAAAGGTTTGGACTGCTGAAAGGATTATTGGTGCTCCCCTGCCCATAATTCAAGAACTGTATACATCCAGAGTGAGGAAAAGGGTTCAGAAAATCACTCTGGATCCCTCACATCCAAGTTATCCTCTTTTTGAACTTTTGCCATCTGCCCGGCGCTACAGAGCCCCAAATACCAGGACAGCCGGGCACATGAACAGTTTCCTTCCTCAGGCAGTCTACCTCTTGTACAGTTAAATGTTCCCCACATTATGCAATAAATAACCTTATATTTATTTGTTAGCACCTCCATCCTGGTACATCCCTGATCTCATTCTATTCTATTCCATCATCTATAGCACAAATGTACATACAATTTATTTATTTTTCAAATTAATTTTTCAATATTTGTCTATTTATATTTACATGTGTATTATACGGAAGAGGATTAGGGCCAAGCAATAATAAAAAATAAAACCATCTCGAGATTAAAGTCATTATATTGCGAGATTAAACTTATTAAATTTCGAGAAAAAAGTCGAAATACAATCTTGAGAATAAACTCATTACATTACACACCATTAATGGCAATGCCGTACGGTTTTAATTTATCATAACTGTCCAAGTGCAGAGTGCATTTGGGTGAAGCCAGCGATAACCTTGCATTTGTCCTCTGGTTGTCATTTCATGTTGGACAAAAGCGAGTAGCCTACATCGCGCAAATTGGACTGATTTTTTCTTCTAAAAAGACCTAAAAAGATTGCAAATTCTCTTTAAAGTTTGTGTGCTAATTATTATTGTGTCATAATTAGCTAAAGTTGATAGTATTTCTTTGTTACTGAAAGAAAGTCTAAAATATAGCTTGACTAAGTGATCCAACTCTGCCATGTCCTCTATAGGCTATGCAATGAAAACTGATCGAATGCGTTATTCTCTACATTTCATTTCGACTTTTTTTCTCGAAACACAACGACTTTATTCTCAAAATTAAATGAGTTTATTCTCACGATTATTTCGACTTTTTTTCTCGAAATTTAACGAGTTTTTTTTCTCGAAACACAACGACTTTATTCTCGATATTTAACGAGTTTATTCTCAAGATTGTTTTTCGACTTTTTTTTCTCGAAATTTAACGAGTATGTTTCTCGAAACACAACGACTTTATTCTCGATATTTAATGAGTTTATTCTCAAGATTGTATTTCGACTTTTTTTCTCGAAATTTAACGAGTTTAATCTCGCAATATAATGACTTTAATCTCGAGATGGTTTTATTTTTTTATTATTGCTTGGCCCTAATCCTCTTCCGTAGTATTATGACTTTTTTATTATTATTATTCTCATCTTATTTTTTATTTGCTGTGTATTGTTGTTGTCTCTGTGTACTGGAAGCTTATGTCACTAAAACAAATTCCTTGTATGCGCAAGCATACTAGGCAATAAAGCTCTTTCTGATTCTGATTCTGATTCTAAATCATTGAAGAGTCAAAATCCAAATATATAGGAAACTGAAGTTTCTTAAACATGTTTCATCTGAAATCATGGTGAATATGCAAATTAAAAAAAATGTTTTCTTTAGAACAGATTACTAATAATCAGCAATATTTTAGTGCTGGTAATCAGTTTAAACAATAACTAATTAACATTTTTCTGTAATTAATTGCGATTAATTGCACCTAAAATCAAAATATGTAATCATAAATATATTCTCACATTGACTCTCCAAATTAATGTAGAAACAACATAAATACTGTATATTTTAAATATTTGTTTAATGGTATATTTTTATTAATTAATATGAATGAAAGCAAGCATCACCAATACTTATACTGATGTCTCTGTTAAATTGATTTTTTTAATAATATAAATAAAGCCATAAAATTTTTAACAACAACAAAAAACATTGTAACTTATTATAACTTCAAATATTTACATTAACATAATAAATGTCAAATTTAGCTGTGCCTTAGTGTATAGTGATATATAGTGTTTCTGTCTCTGTCAATATCAGATCTCACTGATTGAATGAGAGCTGTCAGTTTATTTGTTACCCACTAAGTTTGTTTTGTGCAGTAATTTTCAAAATAAATAATAAAATGACTTGTTAAAACATGTGGTATCAATATTTTTATGTGAGGATTGATTATCTCGATACAACATCAGAATTGTATCCATCAGAAAGGGTTTAGCTGAGTTTGCAGTAATCTCTGATCATATTCTGAAATGATGTTACAATTTCAAGAAACTCAAGCCCTATTCTTTTTTTTCTTTGTGTTTTATTCATTAGATTGTTTATCCCCTTTTTTAAATTAGTTGAGCTCAGAATATCAACTCACTAACTAAATGTGGCCTGTGTTCGCTTTATGTAGGAAAACATTCTCTGTGTTATGCGTTCAAATATAAGTTTTTTGTTTTTGTTGATCCAAAATTGCTAAACTGAAAACTGAAACTTGTGTTCCACAGATTTTTTTTTTTTAAAAAGTCTTGGTTACGTATGTAACCCTCGTTCCCTGAAAGAGGGAATGGAGACATCATGTCAGTGACTGACGAATTGGGATCTCGCTTCTAGAGACCAATCTACTTCGAGTGTAAACTAAATGAGCCAATGGACATTAGCATGAGATGATTGCATCCAGCTGCTACTGATCACAGCCTGAGCATAAAAAGGCAGCCGGTGCAACGCATACCAGGTATTCACAGGACGTGACGTCTCCGTTCCCTACTTCAGGGAACTAGGGTTACATACATAACCGAGACGGTCCCTTTCAGTCGTTCACTCTCGACGTCACGTCGGTGACTGACAAATTGGGATACCTACCAATGCACCATGGATGCTGCCCCTTCCAGTGTCCTGTGCAAGCCGCCTGTGCCCTTTGCCCTGGACCACAACCGTGGACATCACATGACCCAGAGAACTCATGGTGACCTTCGTCGCTCAGAGCTCGAGGTCAGTAGTGGTTCGGAGCTCTTTCAGAACTTCCAGATCGTGACCACCCCGTGCAGGTCCTTCAGTGCCTTGGCCTGGTGAACCTGCAGTAACGCCATAGCATGTAAGGCGGAGGCAGATTCTCAACAAGCCGTATAAGCACTGCGGGTCAGACCAGACTAATGCCTACAGGCCCGGGAGGGGAGTGACGGGTTTCCCCGACCAGAGGAGGTGGTCTTAGGACACAACTACATCGCTACCGACCGCTCCAGCGGGGGGAATCGCCATATACCCCCTACCTGCACCCCTGTTGAGGGTGGTGAGGGAGGAGGAACCAGCAGGCCAGTTTCTGGCAGTAAAAGGTGCTGTCCATAACCTGGTGAGCTCCTCATGCACCTCCAGGAAGAAAGGCACCAAGGTGGGGCCCCGAGAACCAGCGCGAGCCACCCCGAGAAACCAATCATCCAATCTCGAGGGCTCGGGACACAGTGGAGGTTTCCACATCGGGAGGAGCACCGAAAGATATTGCTGGTACACACTTTGAAGAGGGCCCATCGCGTTCCTTTGGAAGCTCGACTGGCTGCGAAGCGAAGGAGTGGTGGGCCCCCGAGGGTTGGTTCCCTGAGGGGTTTACCACCACTATAACCCTCAGACCGCCCATGCTACAGCCTGAAGTAGTCCTCGCCTGGCTGCCACCAGGACGAACACTAGATCACAGCAGAGGCAACGGAGCTACGCGCTCCTCTGGAGATAACAGTGCCTGGTCCGCAGCTCCGAGATGGTCATCTTCCCACAATGGGAACATGACTCATCCACGAATGCCACTTGTTTGATGCCCAGACACGTGAGGCAGTGATCGTGACCATCACCCGGCACCAGGTAACGACCGCATCCAGAAATGCATGGGTGAAATGGCATCTTTAAAAAGACGATCCATCATCTTTACAAAGACACACGCGTGTAAGATCTTTTAGAGAAATTGGCTCTTTCAGAGAAATGCTCTTTTACATGCTGAGACGCACAGGGGAAATGGTATGCATTACACAGATTGCCTTTTTATGCTCAGGCTGTGATCAGCAGCAGCTGGATGCAATCATCGTATGCCAACGTCCATTGGCTAAAATACATACAATGCATTGTGGTTAGTGTTAATTTAGTTAATGAAAACTGTGAAAAATTTTCATGAACAAGCATTTTTCCCATGACTAAAACGAGACGATGATGAGACGACAAGGTCAATAAAATATAACTGCGACTATATCAAAATGCAATATCGTTGACGATAAAAGACGAGACTAAAATGTATTTTAAAACACAAAAACTATACAAAAGACTACATTAAAAATGGCTGATAAAATTAACACTAATTGTGGTGATGTTTAGCAGGTCAAACCAATGATGGTGTGTTATACTGTGACAATCCATTATGTCCTCAACTATAATGATTCGAGCATGGAAAGAGACATGGGGTCAAGACAGTCACAATTCCTAGGTATGGATTTAACAGTTCCAAGGCCGCACAGCAGTAGAGAATTTAATGGTCGAATATGTTAATCGGGGGTGTGAAGGTAATTTCCATGTCAGAGAAATCACAGGGCAATAATGGTTGAAGGGTGTTGATGTTTTTCCACCCACTGCACTAGGCAGCTGTCTGAGAGTTACACAGAAATATAGTGCCATAAAAAAGCATTTTATGAGAGTTTAAGGTAGGCTAAGTGCAGACAGAGCTGTGGCTGATCCTTCTACAACATCTAAAATTTTGACCAAAAAAAAGTCCCTGTCCCAAATGGCATACTTCAATTGCTATTGCGGCTATGCGGACTTACAATGGCCACCGTGTGCACCTGTCCATGAAGTCCACGAGTTCGTAGGGTGTCCCTTTCATCATTTTAGCTTTCAGAAGGCTGCTCACAAGTGCCCCATTTGTGGCCGTTATTTCTGCCGAGCCCACACTGGGTCGAGCTCCATAGCAGACTTTGTGGCATTACATCATGAAAGAGTGGACTCAGAAGAAGACCATGAGTGTTTAGGGTGCGATTTGGGACAGGGCCAAAGGCTAATCTACAATATTTTAAAGACAAAGTTTTAAAGGTTTTAGAAAGACAGAAGTGGTTCTAGACTTGACTAGCCCACAAACTGTAAACTTGTCATGTGGTTATTCAAAAATGAGGGTTTTCAAACTGGGGTTCTAGGTCACAAGAGGGTTTTTGTTATTTTTCTAAATTTTTGGTTTTTTTGTATAAATAGTATTATTTTTTTTTGACTGTATAAGGTCCTAACAGTATTTAAAAAAAAAATATATATATACACTTATCAAATTTGATATTATTTCTGCCTCATTTTTCATTTTTTTTGTTTCTAAAGATTGGTCAGAAATCAAGATTTATTTACACACTACTGGTTAAAATTTTGGAGTCACTTATGTTCATCAAGGCTGAATTTATTTTATAAAATTACAGTTATATTGTGAAACAATATTACAATTTAAAATAACTGTTTTATATTGTGATATATTTTAAATATAATTTTATTCCTGTGATAGAAATGCTGAAATTTTCAGCAGCCATTTCTCCAATCTTCAGTGACACACAGTGCTTCAGAAATCATTCTAATATGCTGATTTGGTGCTCAGCGATTTTTCTTTATTATTATTATCAAATTTAAAAACAGTTTTGCTGTTTTTATATAAATTTTATATATAAAATTTTATATATATTTATTATATAAATAATTTTTAATTATTTATTTATTTTATATTTTATTTTATGTGGGAAAAAAATTCAGATTTTTTCAGATTTTTTTAATGAAAAATCAAACAAACAGCATTTATATATATATATATATATATATATATATATATATATATATGCAATATACATAAGTCTTTATATAATTATAGATAAAGGATCCTCGCAAGGCAGACATCATGTCATCATTTTTGAAGGGCAAAGAATGTAAAATTTATTTCAGAATATCACCTGCTATATGATACCCTGATTACTATTCAAAAAAAATAAACTTAACAGAGTTGGATAATATTAGCACACAAAACTTGGAGAGACTTTATTATTCAAACATTTTTTTTTGTCATTTAAAAATAAATAAATAAATAAAATGAACTTGAATTTGAGAATGGACCACTGAAATAAAACTTGTTGACATGCTTACAAGTGCCCCTGCAGAGAAGTGGAAAAATTGCTCATTCCATCTAAAAGTTGCGGTGAGAAAACGAACCAGAGCCAGTACATAGCAGGATGGCATCTGGTCATGTGGGTTTTAGCTCCAAGAGTAACACACCATCATTGCATAATTAGGCTAGATTATTTTAGGCTAAAACAAAGCTGCCCTTTATTTAGTCAGAAACTCACTGTGGAGCATATGAAATCTTCCCAATGAAATCTTGCCAAGACAAGCTCATAAAGAGCAAGTGTTTGCTCTGCCATTCTGAATTATTCATGGCAGCGCATTCACTCATTCCTTCCACAACAGTGATCATGGAGGAACCTAAAAGAAACCTAATGTCAGGGCACAACAGTGTCTTCATAAATGCAGAGAGTGTACTTATGCTGTTCCTACAGAAGCAGTCAATATTATATATAATGCTGTAGAAAAACATGGATCTTTCCCTGCAGCAAGCCAGCAATTAAATGATGTGCCATTTTACAATTGCATCTGTGTGCTCTACACAAATCCTGTAATAAAGGCAAATTGTATATTTTTCATTTTTAAATCTATAGTTTGAAATCACATTTAACATTTAAGTTTTTTTTTAGAAGTCATCGATTCAGAAAAGTAGACAAAATTAATTACACATTTAAAATTCATAAAATTCTTATCTGGTAAAAGTGATCAAAAATACTGATGAATCACCTTGCACTAAACAAATTGCTGTCCAATTAAATACCCTAATGCCACCTGTCACTGCTTAGCAAATAGTAAGACAAGAAACATAGTAAGGGGTAAGGCCTATTAGTATCAAAGGTGACATGCTAAAGCATGCTATCAGTGTTATGATTACCTTTAACACCTTTGCCTTTGGTTCATTAGCACCCTATCCCTGCCACCAGCGTTTCCACACTGACACTGCAGCAGCTTCTAATGCTATACAGTACTGAATCATTGTATCTGCTCTTAGGAATGCACTGAGCACTTCCAATCAGCAGCTTTATTTCTAGAAATTGGGTCCTTCGGATTCCAGCTCAAGGGAAGACACTGCCAAGGGATTTAGTCGATCTGTGATTAGAGGGCTGGGAAAAGATCAATGTTTACCTTTGCCTTCCCTTAGACTGTCATCATAGCCATGCAGTCACCTTTGTCAATGTTACAATTTTTTTAAATTAAAACTATTACTGTACTTAATTTTTTATTAATATACTGCAGTTTATCAAGCATAAAATCCTAAAACATCCAAACTGTCATATTTTTAAACAAGAAAATGACAATCCTTGGGGTCCAAACACCAACAGCTCATGCAGATGAATCAGTGATAGAACTGCAATATAATCTGTCTTTAAGTGTTTCTATACATAAATATTATTATATATTCAATACTAAAGTATAATCAATGCCAAACTGAGATCTAAAAGCATTTATCTAGTGGATAACATTAGTATTTAGTGGATAACATTAGTATCACAGATTTCACCCAACATTCAAATTTATCAAAATGTTAACCAGAAATTAATTTCTGATCCCACCAAGTTTGGTACACAGAAAATGAACAAGAAGAAAATGAAAACCATAACGAAAACAATAGGATTCCAGCAACTTCTGTGTTTACATGCATTCTTCAACCAATAATTAATAACCAAAAAATGTGTAAGGTCATATAAACTATGTCTTAAATAGAATTGGTTTACTAAATTGGAAATAAATCTTCAACCGTTACATTTCCAGAGGAATTTGAAAAGTAATCCATGCAAGGCATTTGCATGAAAGTGCTTCTCTAATGAAAAATTAACTACTGGCACACTGTGCATGAACATAAATCATGTATATTGACGTATATTGTTAAATTTAAATAACTCACTGTTTGTGTTCTGTGATGGAAGATCATTAAAGAAGTGTCAAGTTAACTGCTGGAGACTATGCAAAATTGGCAAGTACATTTCTAAGATATCAATTTATGGTCTAAATTTTCATTCTAAATTAAAGCAAATATTTAAATATTTTTACACTAAGTCTGCACAGTTATTTTAGCTTCATACAATGGATTTCCAGAGACATGCACATTAAATCAGTTATGGGTTAGGTCAGCAAACCCTTCACCCTAACAGTGTGATGATAAATGACCATCTTTCCAACTGAAATGAGAACCCTAATGGACAAATAAAGAAAGAAAGAAAGGTTTAACAGGTTTAGCCTAAAAAACACGAACTAGCTACTATTAATGGTGCAAAGTCTGTCACAGACAGACTATCTGTTTCAATAGCAGGAAACAAAATTTATATATATATATATATATATATATATTATATATATATATATATATATATATATATATATATATATATATATATATATATATATATATATATATTCCCCAATTGGTTTCACCACAATAAACATAAAGAAAGGTCTGTACCACTGTGTTCTCACTGCTAGGGTGGTAAACGTTCAAAACATTACCTATTGTAGAATGGGACTGGGACATTAAGATCCATCTAAATATTTAGAGTGACATACAGTAAGTGATATACAGTATGGCAGAGATATAACAAACAATCATCTGTATCAGACTGGAACCAAAATATAATAAGTGAAGTGTGGCCAAGTATGGTGACCCATACTAGTAATTTGTGCTCTGCATTTAACCCATCCAAATAAACACACACACGTGAACACACACCTGAAGCATTGGGCAGCCATATTGCTGTAGTGGCCGGGGAGCAGTTGGGGGTTCGGTGCCTTGTTCAAGGGTCTCACCTCAGTCGTGGTATTGAGTGTGGAAGAGAGCACTGGTTATTCACTCCCCTCACCGACAATTCCTGCCGGACCTGAGACTCAAACCCACAACCTTCGGGTTACAAGTCCGACTCTCTAAGCATCAGGCCACGACTGCCCCATACAACTAAATACTACATACAATGAAATAATACCCTATTTTATATGTTAAACTAAATAAATTTGATATATAAACATACACTATATACCAAAACTTTCAAAAGAATCAATGATTCTGTAACTAAAATGTCTTATTTTAAGAGACAGAGGCTTCTTAGTCAGTTTTTCTTTAAGTCTTGAGCCCTGTGAATCATTTATTTTATTTACATTGTGGTCAGCAAACCATTTTGGCACAAAAGATTTGGGTTTTGAATGATCAGACTCAGTCTGAATCTGCTACACAACTATAAGGACAACATATTCACTTCAAGATCGACGCCTGTTCCTTTTTTTTTTTTTTTTTTTTTTTTTTTCTTACAGTACAATAAATGCTCCCAGCAGGTGTCACACATTTTTTTTCCCGCTGCAGGGGTATTACAGCATTTCCAGGGAGCAGATCTCATAGACTGTGCCCTGGGTTGCCCCATACTTTGTCTCTGCAACCCATGCAACCTCTGACAAATCGCCTCTGGGCTCTGGGAAGTTGCTAACAGTGGGGGATTGAAAGACGAAGGACACAGAGGTCCACTTGGACTCCGCTGGAGTGACTGCTCAGAGAGTGCGAACAGTAATGCTGAATGCCAACAACAGAATCCAACTATGAGAGTTAATTGATTCCACTTCTATGCCCTCTCTTAATTACTTTTAATTTGAACATTTGATTTGATCATTAATCTTCCTGTTTTTTTTTTGTGCAGCTCAAATGAAGACCATTAGCCAAACAATGATAATGTGGGTTTCCCTGAGAAGGCTTGTCACATATTTTCGCTCGGCGCTAGCATGAAACATCAGCGTTTCTAATAGCATGTCCTGTTTGAGGTGGGCAATGATGGAAGAAGTCATTTTCACTGCTTAAGGTGCTTTAACAGTGTTTTAAGTGCAGCCCTTAAAATGAGGAACGAGGTATGACATGGCGAGGAATGGATTTGAGATGTTTTAAGTACTGAGACAAGAATGGACCCAGGTGTTCTCGTATTCCTATTATAGCTATCATCCAATCCTTTGGTGCGAATATGATATTTTATAACTGCTGCATGTTATTGCAGAGGTGCTGTGAAGATTTAAAAGGATTGTCTGTAAGGGTCACCATACATTAGGACTTGATAACTTTAAAGTTACATTTTGTGTGAGAAATGCATGAAATGAAACTTCTATGAAGCTGATGGAATTTATCTTTTTGGTGTTTTACTGAAATTCTCAGTGTGGTTTTTAATGTATTGGCTGTGATGCATACATTGTGCGTTCTTACAATGGATTCAGTGGTAATATCTTAAAGCTTCTATACTGGAGTGGCTTTCTTTCACAGATTCAATTATTATTTAACGTATATCCTGAAGCACTGTGCACTGAACGATTAACACAGCAAGGGATAGTGCTGTTAATGCATTGCTTTTAAGGTTAATGCTAGTTTTAGAGGTAGCAAACACATTCCATTATCATTATTTTCCATAATGACAGTTGTCATAAGGCTGTCATCATATACAGTATGCATTTACTAAATGTAGCTTTGTGCACTAAATGCTGGGTCAGAGTATACAGTACTGTAGCATGTACAGTACATTCATCCAACTGATGAAAAACAATGGACAAATACTGATGTAGACACAACACTATGGTGGCAATGTATAATTTTGCTTCACATTCTCACTATTCAGCAAAAAATGGCATAAAATAGCGACTACTAATGGAAAAAATAATCTTTTTTGACCCTTTTCTATTGTGCTCAGAATCACATAGTAATCAATGAAATTGACAAATGAAGCTGACTTTGTGCTCTTAGACTGTAAAAGTTCTGAAAAAATATTGTTACACATTTTTGTAAATATTTATAAACATTTAACATAGTGAAATATTCTAAAGTGAAAACCACATTACAAATAGATTTTTTTTGTGAAATATTCACAATTTTTTTTATAATGCTTAAATATTATAAAATAGTGAAAATCACATTATAAATAATATTTGGCAGTAAATTTTAAAAACTATTAAAATGTATTTACTATAATTTATAATATAGTCAAATATTGTGAAGCAGTGAAAACCACATTATAAATAATATTTTTGTAAATATTTTATAATATATTTACCCCCCCTCCCCACAAAAAAAATTAATAAAAATCACTCTGCTCAGACTCGCTAATTTATGAAAGTACTGATTTTGTGTTCTTAGTTTGTGAAAATATCTGTGAATTGTGAAAAATACATTTAGTAAATTTTTTAAAATATTATATAAATATTAAAAAAAAATACTAAACATTTAATAAAAATATTATATAGTAAAATGTTTTGTGAAAGCCACTGTGTATCCTGTGGCTCAGTGGTAGAGCATTGAATTAGCAGCGCAAAAGTTTGTGGAACACACATACTGGTAAAAAATTGTATATCCTGAATGCACCAATTATATTTGACCAAACCTGTACATATTTTATGTGTTGAACTTGGTTCAACAGCCACAGTAAGTGACTCCATTACAAAAAGAAAGAATTAATATATAAATTAGGTGTGAAACTATTTACTTCAAACAGTGGTGGATCTTTTCAGCTAGACCATCAGCATTTTCTGGTGCAGCATGAGTTGTTGTGAGCGGAGACATCTCTTAGAAGCAACACAGAAATAGAATAAGTGGTCCATCCATAAAATGTCTCTTTACCTGCTAAAAGCCAAAAATATGGAAAGAATGATGACCTAATGCAGTACAGTTCAGGTCAGTTTTCTTTTTTTTTTTTTTTTTATAAAATTTTAAGTTATTCACCCCTAAGTTATTAATCTTATTGGTGACTATTCTGCTGTATTATGTTGTTTAGTTATTCTAATGAAAGCTGGAATAATAAGTGAGCTGAAATAAATATGATGTGAAGTAAGTCCAAACTTTATGAACTTATACTGTAGTTGTTTCATAAAGATGGAGATCTATATTGTTTGTTTTTTTTATTCTCTTATCAAGATTAATTTTCATTAGTTAGATCGATACAAACGGGGATTAAAATTGAATAGATTTGTTTTTTGTTTAGTGTTTGGAATTTCACATTTTATTATTTTAGCCTACAAAAATTATAAATGTTTGACTCAGCATTAGCAGACCCATTATGTGTTCTTGCATAGACACAGTCTGATACTCTTTTACACTGACACAGTTTACAATATTTTGACCTCTTTGAAACAGTCTTCATAACTTGCCTGAAAGCTGCTAAATCAGGGGTGTCAAACTCAAATCCCGCAGGGCCTGAGCTCTGCATAGTTCAACCCTAATTAAACACACCTGATCCAACT